>NC_083612.1:33622341-33719841 GCF_963584025.1 Labrus mixtus | reverse complement strand
CATAGAAAACACACGTTGAGTGGTGGTTTGTTTTTTTTCCAGAGCTGTGTGAAGAAGGTTAGGAGGCAGCAGAAGTAAGAGCATAATGGAATAAAAATATATTTAAACAATGAGAAAGAAGAACTCAACACAAGAGAGCGAGTAGGCCGAGGATGTGTGTGAAAAAGAAAAAGTTTGGGAACACCACTGACTTTATTGTTCAGAACACCTGGCTGAGGCGGAGTGATACTTATTGTGAAAAGTCCCGGTGATGTTGACTCAGAACAGACTGATACAAATACCACAAAGCAGCAAACCTCTTATTCTTCCCCCCTTTTTATTACTTTTAAATAGAAAACCTGGCCCAGGTGGACAGAGTTTAAGAACAGAAAAGGACAAAATAAAGTAAAATAAAACAAAAAACCAACACTGTGAAGACAGTCACAGTCATTCTTCAGTCAGTCATTCATGGTGTGACATCAGTCTGAAAGTTCAGCTACTCGTGTTTGTTAAGCTGAGAAAGGAGAGATGGAGTGCTACATCGTACAGTACCTGAAACACACACTGGACCAGCCACGACACTTTTTATCTCAACATAGTCATTCATAAAGAGAGAGAGAGACGACACACTGATGATACAGAGCTCCTCCCACATTTGCCCCGCCCACCTAGAAAGAGGCGGAGTCTCTGAAACACCTGACTGAACATACAGAGAGCATCGAGCTTTCATGTGTGTCTCTGTAATACAGCCAGGTTCGTGTCTGAGCCTGCAACACACACAGACACAGACACACACACAGACACACACACAGACACACACACAGACACACACACACACACACACACACACACACACACACACACACACACACACACACACACACACACACACACACACACACACACACACACACACACACACACACACACACACACACACACACACACACACACACACCAGGCAACATGATACCTAAAGCAGACTGTGCAAACTCTTTGGTGATAATGAGTTCAATGTAAAAAAAACTATCCCACGTCTGGTTATACAATCTTTCCGATATACAGATTTCAACAGACAGAGTAGAAAATGGAGCCTGCAAATTCAATAAATTAGACAGCAAAAGATGATTGGAGAATATAAAATCCAGCAGTTGGGTTCACAAAAATTATTAATAAAGAAAAAAAAAGAAGAACATTTTTAAAATCAGGAGAAACAGTGACAGTGTTGTATCATCAAACCAGAACTCTAAAAGCCAAAGGAAAAGAAGAAAAACCCATCTGAAATCAGAGGAGAAGGAATGAAGGTGTTCTCAGGTGTGATTGGATGTGTTTACAGTTTTCATCGATGCTTCAGATCAGTCTTTTGTAAACAGTCACAATCAAGATTTCAGTAATGTTCGGAGCTCTGAGAGGGGCTCCCTCTCTGCTTCAAACAAAAAGGAACATTTAAGGACCATCATGGCGTAACTCACTAAGGGCACATGTTCAAAAGAATTCCATTTTTTTTTTTTATCCTGGGCCTTATTACTTAGAACACAGAAGACTGATGGGTAGAAAATATCGCATCAGTCGGCAGCAGTGAAACACGAATGGTTAAAAAATCATCTTCCTCTTTAACAAAACAGGTCCATCTCTGTAGGGATCCTACGGTGGGCAACCGGTTTAAAGGCTCAGCAACTGATGAAGAATTCTGTTTGGTGCACTTTGGCGCACACCAAAGCTCTCTTGGTGCATCTGCACTGTTGTAAAGCAAAGCAAAGCAAAGTGTATTGAACTGATTTGCGAAGCTCTGGTCAAAGTGTAAAAGCCTGTCCAATACTAACTCTAGTCCACTCTCTCTCTCTTTTTCTCTTCATAGTTTCATCTTCCATCTCTTAACTGCAGCCGTTGTATCAAACAGTACAGTGATGAGCTAACTAGCTGCCCTGTAGCTGAAGGCTACTGTGTGAACTAGTGACAAAAAGGTGTACACACTTCTTACGAGATGACCACAGCCTGCAAAATCCCTGTTTCCACCCAGCGGTCCGGTTCAGTACAGTTCCCATTTATTGACGTTTTCACCATCAAGTTGGGAATGGTCCCAACTTAAGGGATCCGTACGGTCCTACTTTTTTGGTTCCTCTTTTCTTGGGGTGCCAAGGGTACCAATCTGACCCCAAAGGGTCCCTTGTTTACTATGTCCCTGTTCTTCTTCAACGTTTCACTTAATTAAAAGCTGGCTCGCCCCCTTATGGGCTGCTATGATGTCACACTATTACACAGCTGACGCAGCTATCTCCATCTGGCTAACACTCTGCTTACCAAATAAGGGTACAGTTGGCGATGGAAACGGAAGCAAGTTCAGAGGTTACCGTACCAAACTGTACTGAACCAACCGACTGCTGGGTGGAAATGGGGCTAAAGTTACATAGTGCTGAAAATAGGCAGCCGCAGCGCTCTGTGGACATGGGGAAGACACCATTCTCTGCATTGAAAGTTATTGTACTATTAGGTCCACTTTGAAACTACTACTCTGTGGAGGAAAAGTTACTGAGTCTTGCTCTTATTGGCAGCTATTCTAGATTCAGTCTCAGCCGTTAGATGAAAATGTGTCATCATTTTAGTCACAATTGATTCATTTTTACCCTTTACAGTTAGGGTCTAGTTTCAGTCGATGGACACTGCAGCTTAGAGAATAAAAAGTCATAATATTTTAGTCATAATGATTTATCTCTTTAAAAATAATTAATTAGCCAAATACAGGTATCAGAAAGGATTGTATTAGCTGTTTTTAAAAACTCATAAACACATACAAATTATATTAATAAAGATGTTGAACTCAACATACATAATAATGCTGCTGTAAAATGAATAGCCTATTGTCATTAAACACTCAGGGAACATTTTACTGCACCTCGTAAACATCTGGCAGGCACCCCTAACCCTAACCCAGAGCTGCAGACTTTCACTGTTAAACAGCTTTTCATACATTTTAGCCTTATAAGGTTACTGATATTTGATATCAGTATTTGGGCAGGCTAACATTAGATTGTTAAAGCTCGTTATCAAGTCAGCTCTTTCTCTCTCATCTACAGCCGTTGCATTTGTGTAGGACTTTTGCAAGAGATTTATAATTTGCATGTTTCTGAATAAGCTGCACATTTTCTTTAATTCCAGCCATTGCCGAGCCTGTGCACTTGTCAGCCACCGTAGGATCCTTTTTGTAATGTTGTCAAACACTTGGAATATATCTGAGCCTGTCAGTGACAAAAACATCTGTTAGCGGACACACAGTACTTTGATCAGTCTTTTTGTTCACATCTTTTTGTACTTTTTTTTCAGCTTGAATTTAAAAGTATCAAATGTAAAAGTATTGCCCAGCTATAAAAACACTGTAATTCACCAGTTGACCTCTCTCTGTGAGCTGACAGATGACATGTTTCAGGCTGGATGAGCCTCAGGATAACACAACAACACTGGTCAATACTCCTTCTTTCAGTAATGATACGTTCAGCCCACACTTTGTGTTCATCAGATCATATAAAACGAGACATATTTCCAAAATATATCCATGTAAAGTCTTTGATTTCAGTAAAAAATAAATTAGGTAGTGAGAACACCACTACGATGAAGGGTCAGGTACCGTTTTTGTGACCGCCGGCTCTCTCTCACGCTGTCCTTACTGAGCCATTTGTACTCGCCAGTCTCCTGAAGCCGTGGTCGTTCTTCTCCAGCCACAGCTCGGCCAGCTGTTGGGTGGAGCCGTGCGACGAGGCTTTGGAGCCCAGACACATCTTATATTGCTTTGCCTCCAGGTTGGGGTCACATATGACGGGGTGATGGACGTGCACGACCCCTGTGTCCGTGCTTCTGAACAACCGTATCCCTGATTGCACAAATTTATTAAAGAGGTCCACGTCTTCCAATCCCCAGCCCTGTATTGAGGTGTCGAAGCCCCCGGCTCGAAGCAGGTCCCCCTTGTAGACGCAGACGATCCCGAAGCCGTAGTTCCTCCACAGGCCGGTCTTGGAGGTGAACACGTAGTGGTTGTTGCTCGGGACCTTCCCGGCGTACACCACCTTGGGGTCGTACTGGCTGAAGATGATGGGGAAATAGGTCTGCTCCCCGGGGGCCGTGTTGGTCCGGCATCTCTTCAGGTACTCGCTGGTGAAGAGCAGGTCGACATCGCAGTAGAAGAGCAGCGAGTCGTTGGAGAAGTGCAAGGAGCCCACTTCTAGAGCCAGAGCCCTGGAGAAGGAGCCGTCCACCGTTTTGATCTCCATCTCGGCCCGGGGATACTTCATGTGGTAGTCCCTCATCAGCTCCACCTGCTTCACCCGCTCCGTGTTGTTGTCCATGCTGAAAAGCAGGATCAGCAGCTTCACGTTCTGGTTGGGGATCAGGCAGACTCGTTCAAAGTTGGCCATGAAGCGCACAAAGATGTCGTAGCGTCCCGACAGAGGGACCAGGATGTTGACCTTCTTCTCCTTGGGCTCCCTCTGGTCCTGACCCGATGTGGCCAGCTTGAAGGGCACGAGCATCTTCAGAGAGTTGGAGAGAAAAGACAGCGAGTCGGACTCCTGGTTGATGTGGCTGGCGAGGGCCCTGGCGTCCATCTCCTGGTCCTCTCTGAACTGGATCTGGCTGAAGGTTTGTTGGAGGTATGCATGCCTCCTGACGGGAACAGTCATGGTCTTTCCTTTGTGCTTCTTGTACAGCAGCAGCAGATCCAAAACATACTCAGCACCATATAAAGGATTCACCCTGCGGTAGCCGTACTGGATTTCTTTGAAATCGATGACTCGGCCTCGGGTCTTGGCGTTGGCGTTGATCATCTCCATCACCTGCATGATGATGTCATCCAGAGCCTGCCTTTGGGAGGAGTCCATACCGCGGCGGGGCGGCTGACCGTCAGACGACGAGAACAGGTACTTCCCCGTCAGAAACTCCCACTCCAGCACCTCCTCTCTCAGCCGGGGATGGAAGCGCATAAACGAGGGGGGCATGCCCAGCTGGAGGTCCTCTCTGCTGGGTTCGGCCGCTCCGTAACGCCCCATCTGGACAATCTCTCTGTGCAGCTGGATGGTTCGGTGGCGCAGGTCTGCGATCTTACGGCTGAGCATGTAGCTGTGCAGGCGGTACTGATAGGGGGGGTTCTTGTTGGGGTGGAGGGTGATGGCTCGGTGTATCTTGCTGTTGTGGAGATCTCTGATGTAGCCCTTCTTATTGGGTTCATAGTTCTCGTAGAAGAGCTGCTGCATCTGTGGACACACAAGAGCAATGATTCAACAATGAGTTCAACTGAAACATGTACGGGATTTTACATTTCATACACAATCAAATAAACCTGACACCGGACATTTGGTTCCCAGCTGCATTCACGCTACGGTTGTCAACATGAACTTTGATATGACTGTAGTAAAAATAAAATTATATTAATACCTGTTTAGATACCACAGGAACAATATTTGGTAATTTCTTGGGTTTTTTTTTGCCAAAAATTGTAAAAATTCTACAAGATTGGCAACATATTGGTACCTTAAACATGCCAAAGTTATTTTCTGTGCAGTGTTCAAGAGTTTGCTTGCAATCTGTAGAGGATTTATTCCTCTTCTATGCACCTGTTTGTATTCTTTTAAGGCTTTGGTTCTTTTCAACCCTATGGATCATTAAAATAACAGAGATTGAACACTTTGTTTGAAAAGTATTTAAGTGTCAAGGTTTTTGACAACCTCAACTCACACCTTCAGCAAAAACAAACCCATTCTAATAGGGTTTGGTCGCTGGGCCTTACATTCCTCATCATTTCATAACAGAAAAAGTCTTTGTTCAGTATTTTGTTGATTCAAACTCCAAACAAAAGACCTGGATGTGTGAGCAGCAGCACCCAGAGCAGAGTCCACTTCTGAGTGTTTACAGGCTGACCTTAGCTTCAGGTGGTTTAACCTGGTTGTCAATCACAAGAGGGTTTAAAGGGGTAGACATTGGAGCAGCTGGAGGGATGGGAATCATGGTCAAGATGTCTCTGAAGGAAGGGGGAATCAGAGCTCTGGGAAGTCTCATTTCAGAGGACCAATTACTAATTTCTGGACCGCTGTCACAGGATTGTTCCCCAGAAAAGACCATACAGAGAATGAGACAGGACAGGCATGGAATCTGTGAAAAGTGATACCTGAAGTGGAATATGTTCACAGTGACTGACTAAGCAGGTCTTTGCTTTTCCATGGAATTAACCTGCCCTCTCTACCGCATTCCTGAGTGCCACAGAGCGCAGCCTGCCAATCAAAACACCCAGAAACTGTGTCATTAATGAAGTCTTTAAACAAGCTGTGTCCTTAGAGATAAACATTAAGTCTTCACACATTGAACCTGACTGCCGAGTGAGAAACACAAACTCAAGTAATGTCCTTTTAAATGAAGTATATGTGATTTTTCACACTTAAATATAATATAAATCAAGTATATCCTCTGAAAATAACTCTGAGTCATGACTGTCTACAATGGGTGTAACACCCGAGTCCCACTGTCTGTGATGTTTTCAGAGTTTTCAGAGTCCTATCTTCACTTTGTTTACATCGCCCGGACGGCCGGCTCACTCCTCCCCTCACGTATAAAAGTTGTTTAATTGAGGGACTAGAGAAAAGAAGAATAACATACTGTACTCACTGCTTAACTGTGTTTCTAGATCACGCTCATTTCAGGTAAATTTACATGCAGTGTGAAGATACGAGTATAATAAAGATCGCTAGCATTAGCATGCTAACACAACAATGCAGCGCAAGTTGTTTTGGTTTCATGCTGGTGCTCAAGGGCGACATCTGCTGGATCAAAAAATTGAATATTCTTTCTATAAACATAAAATACTTCCTCTAATTGTGTTTAAGAAGAATTGTTTATTCATTTGCTCGCCCCACGTACGGAGGCTGTAGTCCTTGAAGCAGACGGCCCGGGTACGAACACATCCTGTGACTACTTTCTCGCATTTCATTCCCAACTTTCTCTCTCTCTCCCCAATTTCTGATTCTGTCCACTGTCCTGTCTGTCCAATAATGAAGGATACAAAAAAACGTATATTTGCTAATGAGGAAGATGGTTCTTTGAAACTAGAGACAACCATTACATCTCTCCTTCAAAGACAGCAGACTGTCACAATAAACAGTAATTTGCCTCTGCCATCACTGGATAATGTATCCTAACCCTAGGGCAACAACGCCCCTCCAACAAATTGAGGTTCACCCTGTATAGAGCGCCACAGGAATGAGTCCTAAAACCAGGAATTAAGTTAGCATTTGAGCACCATGGGGTCTAACGTCTAAAAGTCAACGGGGATTTTGAATGGGTTTGTGGTTAGACTCCTGAAATAAGGTCTGTGGCTAACAAAAGCTTAAGAGATGTTGGCGTTTTGTTAGACTGCATAAACTACGTTAGGTAATACCCCCACTTGTGAAGTTTGAAGTTTTTACACGTCTTTAAAAAGGTGGTTACTAACAAGTGGCTAAATGTGACTACAGTGGTTGTCGGGGACATTAAACGTCATCACGGCGGACACAGAGGCCGGGAACTCTCTCACTAGTCGGAGATGTCTCCTGTAGCTTTAATCTTTAGGTTAAGGTAAATATTATGTTAGTAAACAATTTGTTAAGCTACGTGGATTAGTTTATCGGAGATCGTCTGAAGCATAACAGTAGTGACGTCACAATCATCTGACCGTGGTGTAGTTAGCTTGTAGCATAACGTTAGCTTTTTACTTCTGTCGGCCGCATTAACGCTTCAAACATCATAAAAATGGTGTTCATCTGTGAAGATTATCCTGCTGAACAAAACACCTACGCTTCAGAAACGTGTGTTTGCCTCAGAGCTTATTTTCTGCAATGATCCAAAATCCAATGCAAAAATCCCATAGGTGAATTCTTGTTAGACCCCATGGCGATGCTACTTCCGGGTTGGCCTACAAAAACACGTCATATGGTTTGTTCTCTATTTGCAAGCCCCACTTATCCGTGCAAAGCATGCTGGGATACCATAGTGACACAGACCAGGCTTGACAGCACCACTTTTTAACATATTTTTTTCCGTCGTGAGGGTAGACAATAAAGTTTTTTCTGTTCTTTTTCTATTCTATGATCAGTCTGTAGTGCAGGACTCATTCTAACATTTCTGGTGAAAAAATAAAAAAAGAAGCTTCTTGTTAAAGCTGTGTGCGTTGGTCTGTAATAGTTCCATTAGTGGGACAAAGGTGAGAGGGTTTCAGATTTGTTCAGTGAGAAGTGATGCTGGAGGAGAGCTCAGACTGTATCCTGCAGGGTAATACCAGAGGTCATCAGCTGACAGCTAATTGGCCAGGATGGTTACGTCCGTCTCCTGCAGCTTCCCCATCGTTAGCACCCGTCATTCATTCATGACCTCCACTTTGTGCTCACCTCTGAAGCTTAGGACTCATTAGTGCAATTATTTACAGTTATTCACCTCTCCCTCCCCAATCTAGAAGCTTCTCTGAATGACTGAAGACAGTGGCATGTCCTTGCAATTCTCTAATTGTCAGGCTGCCTTAATGAATCCCGAAAGACTCTTCAACTGGTCCAAAATGCTGCAGCTCGGGTACTGACTACAACTCGGAAAGATACCACATTAATATGAATACCAGCTTCTCTGCAGTGGCTTACTATAAAATCTAGAATGTAATTTAAAGTCCTTCTTCTCACTTACAAAACCTCTTAATGGTCAGGCACCACCTTATCTTTAAGAGCTCTCACCATTATTAGGTGTTTTCGGACAGGAGGAACTGAGAAAGTTCCTGCGGTCCCAAAACGCCTCACGCTCCCAGAATGCAAGCCTGCTTTTGGTACCTACAGTCTCTTAATGTACCATGGGAGGTAGAGCCTTCAGTCATCAGGCCTCTTTCCTTCTGAATCATCTACCAGTCAGGCCCTCTCTACCTTTAAAGAGATCTATAAAACCTTTTTGATAAAGCTTGTATTAGGGCTGGCTCAGGCTTGGACCAGCTGCTTTATGCTTAGACTACTCGGGGACCTGGCAGGCTGTGCTCTTGTTTCTCTCTCTTTCAATCACTCTATCAGTATGCACTCATGACAAATTAATGACGACATGGTCATTATCAGAGGGCATTAACTTTCTTTAGGTAAACATATTTGCTTGGCTTTCTTTACTTTTGATAAGAACTTATTTAAAGGTGCCAAACCCATGTGTTCATGAGCAGAGTATGTGTGCTGGGATTGTATTTGTGTAATGATACCATTACTCTGCAAACAAAGCCTTAAATATACACACAACAACCATACACCACAGCACTTAAATACTCTGATATTTAACTTTCCCCAGCCTGGCAACTCTCACACTCACATGGGACGTTCTGTTTGTGGAACATTTATAATAAGTCTTTATTGACTAATTATACAACAGAACAAACATCGCCCACTTTACTATTGAACACATTCATACACAGATAACGTTTCCCCCTTTAAATACTTCTTTTAATAATCCGCATGTGTTGAGTCTGCCAGATAAATTAGGTATGATTGAAGCAGTGGCCCTGAAAGCTCTGAATACTGCAGTTTATAAAACAGATGCTGCTATATAAAACCCCTTTCTTCATTGATTCGCCGGTTCAGTCGAGGAGAGACTGACAGGGGATGGTACAGTTCTAAATCAGGGGATCAGGGGGCGGCAGTAGCTCAGTCCGTAGGGGCCTAAGTAGGGAACTAGAGGGTCGCCGGGTCAAGTCCCGGTGCGGACCATAAATATGTAAGTTGGTCTGGTAGCTGGAGAGGTGCCAGGATGCTTCCTGAGTACTGCCGAGGTGCCCTTGAGCGAGGCACTGAACCCCCAAACAGCTCTGGTGCACTCCCTGTGTAGCAGTGTGTAGCACCCCACTCTGACATCTCTCCACTGATGCATGTCCACAGGTCCTGTTTGTGCATGTGAGTGATTCGGACCGATGTGGGTGAGAAGTATGTCTCTCATTAAAACTAAATGTAGAAGTGGGTACACTCAATGGAGGCTGAAAAATGAGTGTGTATAAGTCATATACATGCATAGACTGTGACCATGCTATATTGCTCACTGTCTATCTTTTGCCTTGAAGAACGCTGTGACCTTACAGCAGAAGGAAGTAATGCCTCAGACATGTGGAACAAATTACCTTTATCAGACAGGTAAAGAAGCCAATCTTTCCTCAGAGTCGTGTGTGTGTTTGTGTGTTTTGTGTGTGTTGGATGGTACCTCATGTGGAGTACGAGCCGGCGGTGAAAGGGCAGCCTGGTGCTCTGAGGCTGGCTTTAATCTGCCGGACAAAGGCATAGCCGGCCTCTCGGCTAACCATGCCAATCTAATTGGAGACGGCATTATGCTGCGCTAATTGGCTCTTTGTAAACAAGCACGCTCTGTCCAAACTCATTTCTCAACTGAAGGAAAAGCCTGTCACACCTGGGACAGCTCCACAGTGGGTCTTGCTAGTGATGGGAGGGGGGGAGGTCACAGCACCAGATGACTCTTATCTATATTAGCTTTCTGACCTGTGGACTGCAGGAGTCAGACTGCAGAGACTTTAAATCATCCATTCAGAGGGAGACACACTCAGATCTGTCTGTTCACATAAACTGAAGTGAGGCCAGTCAGATGTGCTGGAAAAGCATCACAGCCTGTCCAGTTTAAATCCCAAACGTGTAAGAGGGACAGCTGGGTTAAAGCAGGACCATTAAAACATATCCAGCTTGTGGCCTGATTGTGAACCAGCAGAGGAGTTTCTAAGGATTTTTGCTCTTTTTTTCCTCTAATGAAATAACAAACAAAAACAAAAAAAGGTCAGGATATGAAGAAAGAGAGAGAGAGCAGGCAGGATATGAGAAGATGACAACAGACTTAAGCAATCTACACAAAGGGGGAGGAGGGGGAATTCACTATAACTGATATTGTTTAACCCACTATTAGACAGTCAGTTTATACAATTGAACATTTTTTTAACTTCTAGTAAGCATTTTCAAGTTTCTTTTCTTAGTTTTTTTCAAACATGAAATCTTTCCCGAGTTGCTTGTTCGAGGTCTGGACCGGACTCTTTATATGTAGAGGCAGAGCGTTCAGGGCTTTGGGAGGGCTTGGTCACCTCAGAGTCAACTTTGACGTCAGGAGGAAAGCTAAAAGCAACTGATCTGTAGATCTGAGTGTCCGTGATAAAATATGTGGTTTTACAAAGTCTGAGAGATAAGTTGGAGCAAGCCCATTAACAGTCAATTTGTTAATAATAAAATATTAACAAACGAAGCACCAGCGTGCTCAACTCAAAAACTCCTCAAAGGCAATCACAGCTAGCACTAGAGCAAAGAAAAGTCAGCACTCGCTATAAAGTGTGAAACAGCAGCTGAAGGAAACTAATACGTCCAAGGCTTTCATCAGCGCAAGACAAATGTGGGTGTGACTCATTTCTAAACAATCGATGCCGCTGCCAGGTGCCAAAGCTGTGCTTAAGTTAATAATCATCAGTCAGGGTCTTATTAGCATTAAAACATGAAGCTTATTCTGAATACTTCAGGAGAGTTTCAGAAGTTTTGTGAAAACACTTTTAGTAATAGTTTTGGTTAAACAAAGATGAAGACAATCACCGCCACACTGATCAATGTGTCATGAATCAATAATCCACTAAAAAAGAACTTTACTGTAACTTTATTGTGAGCGAACAACGTGTATGGTCTTCCAGGTTTGCCCTGCGTAATCACAGGTCATACACAGGTGTGTTAAATACATATGGTCACATGACCAGTCATCACAATAAACATTAGTCCAGGGTCATAGCCTCAAACTACAGCGTGCATCAAAACAACTTAACATCATTCATCCACAGTTACAGTGAAGTGTCATTGTTAAGTGTTATTTAGACTGATCAATGTGTATTTTTATTCATTAAAGGGATACTTCACCTATTTGCATTAAGCATTGTATCAGTAGTAAACTGGTAGTATTTTTGAATGGTCGTGCATCCCGCCCTCATTTCCCCTGAGACTGGAAAGTTCTGTATTTGTAAGTCTGAAAAGGAGCTTCCAGTGACGCAAAATATCATCATATTGCATTAGCGCTGGCTTCCGGGGCCGCCGCTAGCGCTGGCCGCCTCTGGGATTAATAAAGTATTTCTGATTCTGAAATCGAGGACCTTAGTGGGAGTGGCCTGTGGTGCTGTGCATTCTGGGATTTGGTGTCTTTCATCCACATGAGCCAAAAAGACACTTTCTGTCTATTCTCGGCCAAGAAGGCACCAACTTCAAAATGTATTTCACATTTCTACATATATGACCCAATGTCAATACAGATTCATGTTTCAACATGTGAAGTATCCCTTTAAACAGATCAATACAGGGAGCACTGGTCTGTCGTCTTCTTCTTCCATTCACGCTTCTTCAGGTGCTACAGAGAGACCTGTTCTTGTTCCAGCGTCATAAAGCAGCACGCTGACAGACATTTCTGCAGAAACACCCACAGGGACGTGATGCAAACACTGATAACAAAACTTACACAACTATCTGACTTATCACTTCATCAAACATGAAGAACTCCTGATCTGTAACAATGATTCACTGAATCCCTCCACAGATCAATTTCTCTTTAATCCTTCATCCGACTGAGGTAACGTCAAACGGAAACATTCAGAGATTGATGTCAAGTCTTTGCCTCTCCTGCACAGTCATGTTTCAGTGAGGTCACAGCTGGTCTCTATGAGTCAGCACGTTGGCAGAGTCCCCACATTACAGAGAACTCAGACCTCCCCAAACACTCCCCCCTCCTTCCTCAGAAACCTCTCTCCATTGTTTCCATGACAGCAAACCCAGTTAATAGTTTCCCTCTACTCCATGCTTTCACACTTACATTTAGTGATAGGCATCATTTTGAGCTTCCAGCAGACATGTTTAAGTAGATTCAGTCTTAAATCATTCATAATAAATCCTGTATTTGCACCTGGGACAAGAAGAAATGATTACAAGTCAGCTGCAATCAAATCAACATCATCAGACCCCACCAGAGACTTTTCTAATCATTCACCAAATATCACCTGCTCAGGTCACAGTCAGATACTGACTGAGGGGGGCGACAGCTAAAGGAAACAGGAAGTCAAATGTTTGATAACACGGTGGATTTTACTTTCAACTTTTTTTTAGATTGATTTTTGGGCTTTTTGTGCCTCCACTTTACAGATAGGACAGTGCCGGAAATCAGGGAGAGAGAGAGAGATAGAGCGGGGAACGACAAGCGGGAAAGGATCCAGAGGTCGGACCTGAAAACGGTCCACAGCCTCTGCACATGGGGCGCGGGCACTAACCACTAAGCCACCTGCGCCCCTCGAACTTGTCCTTATTTAAAGACAAACCTCTGAAGAACTGAAGAGGGCTTTTCAAGTATCTGCATTCACTTCAATCAAGTCCCGTTTCACTTTGGATTTAACTTTGAATTACCATGACCTGAAACACGTCGAGGCTCAAGCCAACAACAACTTCATCCTTCTAACAAGCATTATATGTAAGGATGTGGACCCATCACTGTTTTTAAATGAATAATGTGCTCTGAATGAACATTTCCAGTAAGATGACAGCTCTTTAATAACTGTCACATACTTTTCAGATCATGTAACACTCAGCACTATATCTCCCCCCTGGTCAAACACTCACCTCTTCATTTTAAGGGAATATAATGAAAACCCGTACAGTGATTATAAAAAGGCCCTGATGAGCCCTTTAAGAGGTATGAGTTTTATCATGATGGAGATCAGCATCATGGCTGGATGTGAGCTCGTATTACAGCGTGATGCTGAAAGCTCTCATGAAGGAGGAATGTGAGCAGCCCCTTTTGGTTTGTGTGTCCTATGAGGACTGGACAGGAGGGTGAATGAAGCAGAAAAGGCCCTTTGTTGCCTCCAGCCGGTCCCTCCGTCCAGATGTCCTCCTCTGCTCAGGCTCCCAGGGAGAGATGGGAGATATGGACAATTACAGCTCTATTACAGCTCTTGAACAGTAGAGCTTATTACAGCGCTATTACAGTTTATTACAGCAAAGTTTATTACAGCAGAGTCAGAGCCACAGGAAAAGAGACTTCTTGGATGAAACAATAAAAACCCTGAAACGTTTCGAAAATGTGTGTGATGGAGTCTTAAATATATATGTTTAACCTTTCCAAACGTTTATCTTATTTTTGACTTTCTGAATTTCGGAAAAAATTATTCAAGCAACATCATGTCGCCCAAACCACCCCCCACCCCCCACCCAAGAGGTTCATGGGACTCACCAGAGCCCGATCAGATGAAAGTCCCTGTTGGACATGAAGTCCACCCTGAAGTCTCCCTGCTCTCTTTCCTGATTCAGCAGAACTTACATCAAGTATCGCAGATATTGATACTATTTATGCACCGTTATCTCGACTTTGTAAAACAAGCTAATAAGAGCTCTGTAGAGTGAGAAAAGTGAATGTCAGTGCCGTGTAGAGTCCCTCATTCCTCGTTCTTTGTATGTCTACATGAGCGACAGAAGGAAATAGATCTTCGGTCATATATTTAACCGAAAGCTGTTGCAAGAGTGACAACTGAAGGGAAACATTTAAACAGGTGTATATCCTTTTTGAGGGGGGTCAACAAATGTATTTGCACAATTTAGATTTGCAGGAGTTTTCTCACATTTTTGGGCATAAAAAAAGAAGAAATTGTCCAGTAGCAGGTGTCTAGGACTTCTATTTTTGTTGCCGTGGTATCAAAGTGGTATCTACATCATTGGATCGTTACTAGAATCGTACTACAGTTTAAAGTTCTGGTTTAGTTAGTCTACACTATATGGTAGAGATGTTTTATTGTAGAGAACATTTAACCTTTCTCCAAAGAGACTGAGTGTATCTAATCTAAAGTGTGACAGTTGGCAGAGCAGCCCTGCTAAGTGTATGTGTTATCATCATTATCAGTTGTAGAGAAGTCTGCTAAACGTTCAGGAAAACCACGAGAGAGGACAAGTGAACCACAATGACCGAAAAGAAGAACTTTACATTGCTTCACTTCCATCTGGATGAGTCGGTGTGAATCAGCCGGACCCAGCTCCCGACCCAGATGTAGAGAGTATTTTGACACCCAGTTGACATTTTCTAGAAATGAATTTGTTCTGGGTCTGTTGGAGTACCAGTCCCACTTCATCGTCTGTAAACACTAACATTTTTGTATGTTTACACATCACCACACTATAAAAGGAAGAATATGTGTGCATGAGCGTGTTGTTTCATTACAAAGTCACATCTGCATCTACTAGCCTGGCAGTTATACTACAGCGCTTTTTAGTTGTTCATGTGGATCTGTGTGCACAGAAGCTGTTCTGAAACACTGTCATCAGAATGATGAACTTTTTTAAATATGCGAAAGAGAAACGATTCTGTTTTCAGAGGATCGTTTTCTTGTTGATCTGAGCTCTCAGATCCTGTAGGTTCCTCGGGATGGACCTGCTAAGTGTATGTGTTATCATCATTATCAGTTGTAGAGAAGTCTGCTAAACGTTCAGGAAAACCACGAGAGAGGTCAAGTGAACCACAATGACCGAAAAGAAGAACTTTACATTGCTTCAGTTCCGTCTGGATGAGTCGGTGTGAATCAGCCGGACCCAGCTCCGACCCAGATGTAGGAGTATTTATACTACAGCATTTTTAGTTGTTTATGAGGATCTGTGTGCACGGAAGCTGTTATGAAACACTGTCATCAGAATGCTTAACATTTTTGAATATGCGAATGAGAAACGATTCTGTTTTTCAGTGGATGGATTTCTTGTTAAAATGGCCTCAGACTGAGGGCCAGGACGCGTTTTTCTAGCTCTTATTGGGCGTGCATAAAAGCTAAAAAAAAAGTTCAACCTCCATTTTTTAAGATATTTTCTCTATTTCTTCCAATATTTCACCCATTTGTTTATTTATGGATGACATCTGTTAAATGGACTTAAAAACCAAATCATTTTATATTCTTGAGAAGGAAAAACAAACAAGAGGCGCATGTCCCCAGGTGACCGGTCAGGGCTGCACAGCCGTCAGCGACTAACAAGGCCAAAGCTCGGATTAATTGGCCGTCCTCTAATCCAGATTGTCTAAATCAGTTTGCTTGGAGGTCAAACTGAACGTGAGCACACCGTGAGATGTGGCTGGGACATAGAAGAGGACATGTAGTCTGTGAGAGATGTTTGGAGATTTTCAGGTAATAAGTAATAACTGAACCTCAACCTTTGTTTTTTCTCCTCTACATTTGTTTTTCTAGTGTTGAAGTTTGAGTAAAAAACTTTATTAACCGGTCTCAGTGTTCCCAGAGCTAAACAGGGTGAGTACAGGGTGAGTACCTGCCGTTCCACCAGCCAGCTCCCTTCTGTGTGTGTCTTGGCTCCTAATTACATCACTAGTGCAACATGTCAGCGCCTGTCATGTGAGGATTCTACCTTCATTGGAAGTTAATTGGAAGGACACAGGGTATTGCTGTCCATTTAAATATGAGAGCCTTAGCGTTCTAACAGTAAAGGTAGGTTAATTTTTGTTCTTGAAATATTTTATTCTGTCTCCAAAATGTTTGGAATCTGAATCAAGATTCAATGAGAACCTGATTCAATAAGCAGAATAACAATTGATCCAATTGAAATTGTTCCAAACCCTGAACATATCGTCACCCTGCTATCGTGACAGGGTCATGTTAGGTGATGTCAAAGCAGCCCTGTTCCGAGCAGCCACACAGACAGGCTGATAAAGAGTGACATGGAGAGCTCACATACAGTCTCTCAGTATCTACAGAGACTCACAGCTGCTGCAGACCAGCACCAGCATGGGCGGGTCCCACGACATGACATCCAGGCAGGATCTTAAATTAAAAGCTCCCATCAAAGTAAAGGAAAAACGACCCAATATTGGTTAAAATTTCTCTCTTTTTTTATTGCTGTAGGTAATTATAGCTGTGCTGTGGGCAGCTGCATACTTGTGGAGTGCTGGAGGTACACAGAGCAGCATTTAGAGACAGAGAGCTGCCCAGGGGAGGACGGGAAGGAAGACGTGGGTGAAGGAAAGCTGGGAGACGAGTGTTACACACACACACACACACAGACACACACACACACACACAGACACACACACACACACACACACACACACACACACACACACACACACACACACACACACACACACACACACACACACACACACACACACACACACACACACACACACACACACACACACACACACACACACACACACACACACACACACACACACACACACACACACACACACACACACACACACACACACACACACACACACACACACACACACACACACACACACACACACACACACACACGACAAAAGAAAGTGAATAGTTCAAGCCTATAATCACCTCAGTCCCCGCCCTAAACAATCTCTCCACTCGGGAGTAAATCTTTGAAGTCTGATTCTCACTGTGCAGCGTTCACAGCTCTTATCACACTCAGTACGTTCCCTAGTTGAGCTACAGTTAAAGCTCCATTAGCTCATTTAAATGGACTACTGTCCTTGTCCCAGTAAGCACAGGAGAAGAAACCATTTATTGAACTATGGCTGACTCCTGAGTAGGTGGCGATATGCTGCCTTTCAGCTAGTTACCATTAGGCCGTCTCACTTCCTGTTGACCTTCCTAACAAGTTACTAAGCAGCAAACTGGTTGTAGGCCTCTGTACATTTCATACCTACTCTACACTGTTCTGCTATTCCTCTGGCTTATGGTCAGTGTTAATCTTCACACCATTTTCTAATTTAGTCATAGTCTCCTGATGAAAATGTCCTTTATATTGAGTCAGATATTAGTCATTTGTTATTGATTTAATTTAATCAATTAGTCACTGACTAAAATTGCACATCATTTTAGTTGACGAAAATAGAAGACATTTTAGTCAATAAAATCAGATGCAAGCTTTTATTTTGATTATCAGAAGCTTAACAATGATTTTAGAACAGCTGAGGGGGTACGTGATAATCCTCACTTGTAATGTAGTTTTCGTTTGGTCACATTTTCGTCAATTAGATGATGAAGTAATATTATTTATCAAATCGTTAAATAGCGGAGTTTCATCTCGTCATCGTCATAGTTGACTAATTTAAAAAGACCTTTGTCAACGAATATTTTCGTCATTTATTTCGTTGACGAGATTAACTCTGCTTATGGTCATACCTAATGGCAGATGACAATGCTACTTGTGCTATGCTACACATTTAAGCTATTAGACTTCTGCATCAAAGCCCGGTGTGGGAACAGTGTAGCATGTTCAGAACTCTGAGTAAGATTTCATTTAAATCCAGTTTAAGCTGGACTAACACACTGATTGTGTCTAAAGGAGTGAGGGAAGGGAACACAGGACAAAGAAAGTATGAGTACATAAATGAGCTCTATTTCAAGATTCCTCTATTTCACTTCCCAAAAAAAACATTAAAAAGCAGAATGGTCTGGACAGAAACAAGAAATCATTATTGAAATTATAACTGGATCTGTCCAGGGGAAAAAGTAACCAAAGAGTGGTCACACAACGAGTCACCCTCAAGTAAGGTCTGGTCCTCCTTACCAACTTCCCAACCCACAAATGTCAGCTGTTTCCAGAACCAAAAGTGTGTTGGACTGTGGAGTCTAATGTGAAATGTTCATATGTGAAATGCTCATTCCTAATTGTGATGATATTACAATTTTAAACTTTGATATGATTCTAGTAAAAATCGAATACCTGTTTGATACCACAGAAACAAAAGTAGAAAGTCCTAGGCACCCGAAATTGTGTAATTTTTTTGTTTCAATTATGAAAAGTTGCAGGTAAACTTCTGCACACTATTCTTTGGAAACATATTTGTGCTAATCGTTGTTTCTCTCTCTTTCACCTTTGGGTTAAAAAAATATATATTTTTTTTACTGTTTTTAGTTTTTATCATTTTAAAACACGTATTGAAAAGTTTTTGAACGTTTTCACAACACTTAGTTGAGTGTTGCTGTATATTTCATGGTAACAGGCTGAATGTTAAGTAACAAACAACATGCTCCTCTTGAGTGCTACATGTGTGCTGCTGCTGCTGCTGTAAACTAACTGGAGTGTTGGAGGACACGTTGGTGGTGCTGAAACGTGTACGATCAGTCCCTCCCCCCCCCCAGCACAGTGGTGTTGCCCTGAGGGTCCGTGGCGGGGTACTAATTACAACCCTGTCCCTGTTTGATCCCACCGACAGCATGGCCATTCGACCCCCAGGTAAAGGTGTAACAGCTGTATGCTTATGGTCCAGATGTCACCTCGTGCAGCAGGTCTGGAAGACTACCTGAGACCCCCTGAGAGTCTTCAGTCCAAACCTGCTGCTCACTGTGAGGAGAAACACAACCGACTGTTTAAGTTAAGAGTTGGTGTTGCTCTTAAGCAGTCTGTATAGCCCTATCCACACTCACACACACAGCTCCTAAGTCCTAACTTCGGAGGATGCTAAGTGATTTTTGGCAGATATTTTTACAACCAAATCTGTTGCAAAACACTTTTGGCATAACCTTTAAATGTTCTGCTTTGGTCTTTATAAATACTTTTTAATTGAATGACTGCGGTGATCAGATAAATAACAGCAGTAGACCTGCAGTTCCTGTATTTATCAAAGGTAAACTTCATGTTTTTGTCTTTGAATCAGGCTTCAAGGGGAGAGATGCATCCTCTGTTTCTGACTAAAATAATCACCTCTAACATCCTCATCCTGCTACAAAATTGGTTGAGTGTTTCTACAGAGTATCTTAAAGAAGGTCTGAGCTTTACATGGAGGATGTAGTTCTTTTACAAGACTCCTAAACTTGCTACCTCCCACATCTGTTAAGAATTTAACAACACAGTTATTTTCCTACAAACCGAGGAGGGAGACTCAGCCTGATCCATGTAAAGCCGATCAGCCAGATCGACTTTGGCTGTATACTGAAATGAAAATAAGCTCTCTCTGTAATAACTCCTGATGTTAAAGCACCAGAGGCCTGGCACCCAATCCCAAACATGTGCTCCGCAGGGCGGCAGGATGACGCCTCTCCTAATGAGGTGGCCTCTGGTCAGCGAAGGTCTGACAGGTAGGTGATCCTCCTGCCAAAACAATAGGGACGGAGCGGAGTGACAGTGCACGTTCCCTGGCAGGGCTGGAGGAGAGCTGTGGGGGATGTTGCGAACACTAATAGGATTTATAGAGCTGGAGACTGTCTGATGGAGACGTCCAGGGAAAACACACATTCACACAACACAAACACACACACGCTCTCGGCTGTCAACATCTCCAAATCTCTGATACTTTTCAATCCCAGACGTTTTAAAATTACAATACAATACAATCTTCGTTATTTTAATGATTGATAGTATTGACATGAGTATAGGAGAGCGAGAGAGAGAGAGAGAGAGGGAGAGAGAGAGAGAGAGAGAGAGAGAGAGGGGGAGAGAGAGGAGGGGGGAGAGAGAGAGAGAGAGAGAGAGAGAGAGAGAGAGAGGGAGGGAGGGAGAGAGAGAGAGGGGGAGAGAGAGAGAGAGAGAGAGAGAGAGAGGGGGAGAGAGAGGAGGGGGGAGAGAGAGAGAGAGCGAGAGAGAGAGAGAGAGAGAGAGAGAGAGAGAGAGAGAGGGGGAGAGAGAGGAGGGGGGAGAGAGAGAGAGAGAGAGAGAGAGAGAGAGAGGGAGGGAGGGAGAGAGAGAGAGGGGGAGAGAGAGAGAGAGAGAGAGAGAGAGAGAGTACTGTCTCTAAATGATACAAGTACATTGGCATTAGCCACACACAATAAAACCAATATAACAAAAGAAGCTGAATACAGTTATCTAACAAAGACTATGTTTTTTAATGAATGTCTATAAACACATATCTGCATGCAAGTACAGCTAATAATCCGCTCTTAGGGCGCGGTCACACTAGGCAATCCGTATCATGCCTAAGCACGCTTCACCCCTAAAGACAAGTTTGTTTGACCAGTGTGACCGCCCCGTACAAGTACGGTACACGGTTATGAAGAAATCCGGAGAGCCAGCAGTTCTGGCTGTATCTGACAGAAGTAACTCAAAATAAGCCACAAAGTAAGTAATGATGTGCGGACGTAAACCCGACAGATCATGTAAAGCCATACATTTGTTGTAGAATGTCGTTATGTACAAGAGGTAACCGTGCTCAGGCCCAGTTAGTCCTGGAGCAGTGTGAGTGCAGGCCACATGGGGAGGAGGGGACAATCGTGCTTAAGCACGGTACAGGACAACTTTGCTAGTGTGAGTGCGCCCTAAGTTATAGTTTGTTTCGGTCTCTTTAGCTTATTTCTTATTTGTACACACGTAACGCGAGGCAAATTTGTTTACTACTCATCTGTTTTGATTTTGTTAAGGCTAAAAGTTATTCATACAACTATCTTTGGATACATGAGGACGCAGATTGACCTTACGAAAGAATGCACTAGAGAAACGGGTACAGACTGGAATGAATGAACTCCTAAACCTGACTCCTTCTGTTTTGATGTAATAATGCAAAAATGTGACTCTTTGACCTTGCCTGTTTTGTTTTTAGTATGCATTCCTGTACTGTTTTAGTTTTTCATGTGCAAGTCTGTGCTTTTTAAAAAAAAAAAAAAAAAGAAAAAATAGTTATTCATACATAATTAGGGGTGTGGTGTAGTTAACTGACATGTGGGCGAGTTGTAGCTGTTTGTCAGGAGGCTTAAGGCCCCGCCTCAGCTCCACCTCTTTGTCTGTTTCTAGATTGATCTAAAGAAAGGTAAAGTCAGCATTTCCAATATGGTGAACGCTGTCAGAAACAGAATCAGAAATATTTTTTTTAATCCCAGAGGAAAATTTGGGCTTCAAAACCCCTCTTTAGAAACTAATGGGTGCTGTCACTGAGGCTACGTCCATGTTGTATACTAACTACGGTTGCTCCTAGGGAATACAGCGTCATCAGAATATCTGTTAGAAGATTGCAATGACTATTTCAAAAACTTTCTTAAACTGGTTTCTGGATTAATTAAACCGTACACAGGTATCAGGGTGTGTTAGCACAGAGGCACAGAAAGAGAGGAGCCAACGTGTCGGGTTTGTCGGTCTGCCTCGTCATAACCTGTGGATTTGGTGAGACAACTATTTCCTGTGAGGAAAGCTGAGAGGCAGAGAGTGGCGTGAGAAGATGGAAAAACTGAGCGCCATTCTAGACAGTCTGCACACTAAGAGGAGGAGGAGAAAAAAGGAGGGAGCTGAGGAGGAGGAGGTGAACGGGTTAATCTGAGGAGAGAGGAGACAGGTCATGATGGATCCAGTATTCAGAGAAAGAGAGATGTTACTCTGTGTCTCTTGGAGAAGAAGCTGTGGGAACCTAAGGCCTTTAAACATCACTCTCCACGCTCCAGTCTACGTCCTGAAAAACTTAAACTGTCCCAATGTGATCCCATAATCGACATATTGTTTCTTTAACTTGCTGTTGCTATGGATACACCACTACAACGCGGAGAAAAGAAATAACTAGCTCTGTTTGCTGCATTTTCAACAAATCTTAACAAAACGTTCTCTAAAGTGTAAAAGCATCAGCATGGTCAGCCACAAGCAGGCCCGGAGGAGGCAGCACATTGAACAAGTTTGTTTTATCGGGAACTTTACACTTTTTTGGGGCCAAAACTGTTTGTTAATAATGTATCAGTCTGGCTTTTGACCACGACACAGACCTGAGACTGAACTTAAATGACAATATCCTGAGCAGTCACAGTTCAGTGTTTTATTTTGACTTTATTGCATGAAGTGGCAGAGGAGTCGACTATACCAGGCGATAATGATAATACTTTGTACTTTATATTAATGCTACGTGTAGTTTGGCATGATCACAGTATCACCTTTAAGAGCAGAGAACAACATAGTGGCCAACAGAAAACATAATGCAGCTGTTCAATTACGAGAACAGAGATCGAACTGGTCGTGTGTGAATGCTTTCAATGGTCATGCCAGTATCGCAGGGAACAAACGCCACCATCCGCCGTTTGCTCAAGGTGAATTCTCCTGGTTACATCCTGCTGCTTTCTATCATCAGCTCTCTCGACTTTCTGCAGAAAAGAATATTTGAAAGGCTGGCAGGAGAAACTCAATGAAGTCAGAGTGAATAATGTGACACAGCTCCTCCTGCAAAATATCAGGAGTTTTTCAGGAGTTCTGTGTGAATGTGAAAGCCATACAGCACACACATTACAGCAAGTCCTCAGATCTCTACCCTGGTTTCCTGTGAGTCAAAGGATATATTTTGAAATCTTGTGTCACAATCAGAGAAAAAATAAATAAAAATGAATGAATGTGGAGCCGATGGGATCCGATGAGAAGCATCCTGGTTTCTCTCTCAGCTTCTGCAGACAGACTGATGAGACGTAGACATCAAGGACAGAGGCCAGTCAGCACTCAATCCTGACGACTTTCTGTTTCCCCCTCTCTGTCTGATGTCATCTCTGCAGCCTCGGGACTATCAACTCTGCCAACCTCACACCTTGGAGGTTCACAGTCTGAGAATGTGATCAATCTGAGCAATGCTGCTTATGAACGCACGCTACAAGGACACCCCCCTCCTCCTGCAAAGTTCACTGCATGCTAACATGACAGCTGCTTATTTATTACAAAGTCATTAACTGTCTTTAAAACATGCTGGTTACTACAGCTATACACATGTCTGCAAAATATAACAATAAGACATTCCCGACGGGTTCCTCCCTGTCCTGTGACGTTAACGCGGCGCTGTGGGGGAGTTGTGGTGTTTTCCAGAGACGCAGTGAAGGTCTCTCCTCGTGGGAGCAGAGCGATGGAGGGTGGAGGGTGTGGTGGTGCCGATCGACATCGCTGTAATCTCTGTGCCAAGAATGAGTGAGTGTGCTGCGGTCTGCTCCTTTTAATGTTTCTGTCTCTTTAAACAGCGAGGCCACACCCATGTTAGCCGCACACAAACCCCTTCATTCATGTTTTCATCCGTCTTTGCTATTTAACCCTTTGTTTAGCCGAAAAAAATTAACTTAGACTCTTCTTAAAAACTCTCCTTTAGTCAAAACAAGATCTATTTTAAAGGAGTTCAGTTGATATCAGTATGCAACAAAGAGGAAATCTTAAGCTGGGGTGGTGATAGCGGTACATCCTGCTGACCAAACTCTGGATAAAATAAATTTCACAACAATGGTAGCAGTGGGCACGTGAGTGATTTTAGGAATTTAAAACCATCAACACTCAATAAAGAGAAAAGTTCTCTCTCCGTGCTGGTGACATATTGTAACGAGCCGACTCCTCATGTTTTAAATATGACACAGTCAGTTCCACGTGCCACTACTGCTATAAATGACATCACGGCCCACCAAATGGAGCGCGCTTTATTCTGTATGTAAAGTTAAGTTAGATGCATGTCTGAAAAACTCTGAAACCTAGAGGTAGGTTGTGCTATAGGATCGTTCAGGCAAACAGACTCAACTGCACCAACGCCGCTCAACAAATCAGAAGGAAATACATTGACAGTAGGTCATTCCACAGACCGCTGGCTGCTGTTCCCTTAATGCGACTGACTGACCTAATTGACAGGTGCTCTTTAGTGAGTTACTTTTTTAACTTAAGTTAACTTAAAGGAAAACTGAACTTCTTTAACTTTTTTTCCCCATCCTTAAAGACCTGAAGAGGGGAAATTAAGAACTGAAAAAGCCCGTGAAGGTTTTGTTTTTGTTAACTTTTGCCAGGGAAGAAAGGACCGAATATTCTGTTTTATTTATTACTATAATCATACCAGAGCTTAAAACTCTGGAATCAGGACAACTGTAGCTGCAATATTCATTTCATGGAGTATTTGCTAAGTAAGGAAATCTCAGCACTACATAAAACCTTGTCCCTGGATTCCCAGAAATAAAATAATTGCCTTAATTTGTTTGAGATCTAAAAATGAACTGATCTGCGACCTGACTGATGTGGAAGCATCTTCATGACATACCTGAGGACAATCCTCCCTCTGTCTGTGCTCCTTTTTCAACAAAGAAAGCTTTCTAATCACACAGCTACACACACTCTCTGCACGGAGGGGAACACATTCCTGCTCGTCCACGTGCATATGCATGAATCTGACTTTTTCCATTTATGACACAGCAGAGCAAACTGTGTTCTGTATGTGAGCAGCTCCATCAGGCCTCTCTGCACACACTGATTACCTGTTCTCTACACACTCACACAGGGGCAGCACCCGGCAAGGTGATCAACCAGCAGCTAACACCACGACAGATCATCCAGCTGACTGCAGCCTCACTGCACTCAGAGTTCTAGGGCTGCAACCACAAATCGATACGATCATTAAATGGTTCTGAATTTGATTATCAATTTGTTGTGTCGTGCAATTATTACTTCACCTCGCAGACAGTTGAGCGGACCGTTGTGTAGCACTTTGTCAGCTTAAGTTGGGTTTAAATGTGCTGTGTAAATAAACTTTACTTTCATTTATTAAAATGACGGTTATAATTTAACGATTTACAAAAAAATATGTTCATCAACAACTGTGTATTCCACAACAAAGGCAAGATGTTGGCAAGCTAAACATAGATCTGTTAAGAAAATCTCAGACGACATGTTATGTGGCTGTCTCAATATGTTTCATTTCAAAAGAAGAAACAGGACTGAAATGTTAATGTTATGTTAATCTGTCTGTAAAACTACAAGCAGGAGAGAGGAAAGGTGTGAGAGCAGGAGGTGTGTGTGAGTGTCCGTGTGTTAGTGAAGCAGAGCAACAGAAAGAGCACAAGCTGACGCGATGACAAGCTAACGATAGCATGTACCATGATACATCTTTACTATAGTTCTTCTGTGCTAAAATGTACAGGGGGTGATAGTAAAAGTACTCTCACCACACTGTCAAAGAACTCATTACAAATATAAGTCCTACATTCAAAGAACACAACTATTGTCCTCAGTCAGTGAGGTAAAGGAATTGTTTTTTTAAACACACCTTGTATATATTTGTATTTGTGTTAGTCCATGGTCTGTTCAAGCTTTTTGATGAATTATTTATAATTTCATATAATTCTAACACCTCAGGGACCTTCAAGAGTCTGTGTTCTGTTTATGAATAAAGGAATGAAAAAATTAATCAAATTAATCAATGAATTGATAAATGGTCAACCGATTATTCAATAATTAAAATGATAGTCATTTGCAGCTTGAGGAATTGAAGATGCAGAATTTTTTTTTGAAATAACCTGTTTTGTTTTTGACAGCAGTGCAGTTACTTTGAACCGACCATGTTCTTTGAAAAACAGCTACAAACATGCTCAGTCCTCGTGCCAGCTAAAAAACATCAGTATGGCTCGTCTGGGACGCTGCAGGAATTTTAAGAATGTCTGCATTCTGATTGTTTTCACCCAAATTTAACATGAATGAGACATTTTTACTCTGCAGTGACCACACAGTATGTCCTCAGTAGGGTTGCCATAAAATTGCATTTTAAACTTTGTTATGATTCTAGAAAAAAATTAAAATAAAATCAATCAATATTGATACCTGTTTGGATACTACGGCAACAAAAATAGAAATCCTAGACACATCAATATTTGGTAATTTGCTGTTTTGGGGGGTTTATTTGCAGGCAGACATACAAATGCTGCATGTCAGTTAAACTAATGATGAATATTCTTCTCAATGGAGGCCCACAATGCCAGTTCAACGTTGTGTCTAAGCTGTAATACAGCCCCCTGCCACTAGTTGGGGCTGTAGCTCGTTAATGGGCCTGCTCTCCTTGCTCTACTGTCTGAATGTAAAAGCACAGGGGACAGATGGACATCAAAAGAAACTGGAGACAAACTTGCTTGTGTCAGGATAAAGTGGCTTATCGACCGGAGCAACGGGTCATCATCGCATGTGGACGTTAACCTGCAGGGAGTACTGAAGGCTAACGTTAGCCACAGTCTGCAAAACAATTGGGTATCATTTACCTGCAGACACCGTGATCCTGTGTCTACCTATAAATAAACTGTGCTCAGTGTCGGCTGTTTTCTGAACGAGAAGTTGAAAAGTCTGAATTTAAATTGCCGTTTAATCGACAGGGAAATAAGTCGCCTGGAAACATCACTTTTTCAGAACGCCACATGTGCTTTGATGATGAACACGTCCTCTTCTTGTACACAGTCTGTAATTTAAAGCGATTCATCACTGATTCAACATGAAAGAGAAACACGAAGACAACACATTCCTTCACATTAACACACAGTGAAGCTGCTGTTTCAACAGCGCAGCATCATGTGCCACTAGTTTAACAGTTAATGCAGAGTGTTCCTTTACTGTGTGAAGACAGTACAGTGTTTCTCACTGCAGCTGAAAGATCTATAACCGTTTGTTGATCAGTCTGTATTCAATGAGATCCGTACTAAAATGTCAGTGTTTGCCGACCTGTGAATATGAATGAAGCACTGCTGCACTCTCTGTTTTCATTTAGATACAAACTATGCCTGAAGGTCTGTATTTGTTTGTTTTTTTTACTTTTTGATTCCATCAATTAATTAAAATAACAGATTCAATCATTTTAAAACACATGGTGTCAAAGGGTATCCAAGAATCCAAAATGATAATCTTTCTGCAGACTTAAACCTCTCCTGCAAATGTAAGCAAGTTCTATCTGTTTCATTGTGTATCAGTTTGTACATTGTGTATTTGTGCTGGGCATTTTATTCACCTGTAAATCCTTTGTATGCAGAGGCAATTGACTTAATTTATAAACTATACATTTCATTTTTTTCTGAGTTTTTGGCTCCCTGCACCCATAAATGAAAAATCAAGATTTTCATAAACTGGAAGAGTGGTTGGGCTGTGCTAAAAAAATAATAGATATGACAATATATAGTCATGTTTGGTAGCGACCTATGGTGCTGGTCACAATAACACCTTAGCCATAGCTCTGGAATTAACATATTTCAAAGTATTTCTGGGATCTCTGTTTTAAGTTGTTGGATCCTTATGCCTCTGCTGTTATTCTCAAAAGTAAAGAACAGCTGTTGTAGTGAATTCTGTGTATCCAAAATCAATATATCACTATATGTATGTAAGGTATCGTGGCCTCTGTATCGTATCACAGGGTTGTGGGAAATACCCAGCCCAAATGTGTGTCTCCAGAGAAGCGAACATTAGCAGCCCAATGTCTCCTTGAGTAAATTATATCCATAAACTGATGTAATGATCAGACTTTTAATCCCTCTGTTTCACTACATGACTAGGAACGTAAGAATTCCTCGCGACACAATAACATACAAATATGAACATTTAAATCAATGAGACAAAAATATATATTACACTACTTTTTATAACAAGCAGAGGGCACTAACTGTCTAAATGCCAACGTTTTTTTGTGCAATTTAGACAGTGTGCAGGTGTATGCATGATATTTTTGTAAATTAAAAAGCTGAAATTATCGAATACTGGGTGTCCAGGACTTGTATTTTTGTTTCCATGGTATCAAACAGGTATTGAATTCTTTTTTTTTTTTTACTAGAATCACATCAAAGTTTAAAAAAGAAATGCTGGTATAATGAGACCCCTGGTGACATTTTGTTGCTTCTTCTAGCTTCAAAACCAGAACTAAAGTAATGATTAAGCAGTCACACTTAAACGCTGGTTTCTTCAGTCACACCTGAGCATTGGTTTGGGCAGGAGCAGGTGTAAACTTTGGTATACCGCCGTGTTAAATCCTCTGTACACAACAACATACGGCCTCAGGTAGTTATGAAGGTGTAGTGGTGTCAGTGCCGGCGTCCCTATGATCTCTGCATGGGAGGAAACACATGGTGGGGACGTGATGCTCATTGTAAGACTCTTAGCAGATAATCTCCTCTAATTGGATGCTGGGGGCTTAACGACACCGCTGTGATTGACTGTGATGGCTGTTTTCCTGATTTGAGCAAAGTGAATGGGCCTCGCATTTTTAATGTTAAGTTAAATAGATCCGATACAGGGGAGTGTTTTCTTTATTATGTCAAATATAAACATCACTTTCTGCACAAGCATGGTCTCCCTACAAAACAAAGCAGTTATCATTGATAGAGCACCAAATCCAAACTAAAGTTGTCTTTTGACATTTTACAGATAGAGGAGGTCTAACATGAATTCATTGTTTTAAAAAGTCTAAAGGTTTTGTAGTGTTTAGTATTCAGTGTGCAGACAAGCAGAGCTGTGTGACGTCAGGTCTGAGAACAGGAGATGGTAAACTGATGCTGCTGCTCATGTTGTCTGTGTGTCTACTGTCTGTTAGGTTAAGAGTGACACGCTCATTAAAAACATGACGCTGCAAAAAAAGACAAGCATTCAGAGTTGAATGTTAAACTTTGATGTGATTCTAGTAAAAATCAATGGTTCTATTTTTTTTTCCATATTATTTTTTGGGGCCTTTTTTTTGCCTTTTGGGACAGGACAGCTGAAAAGAGACAGGACATGTTGGAAGGAGAGACAGATGACATGCAGCATTAAGCCTGGCTCACTCTGTGCAATTTTTCCCCAATTGTCGAGGTGGCATGTCAGCTCACACTGTACGACTGAATCGTTTACGACGCCTGGCTAGACCTTACGATTGACTTGCTCACACTGTACGACCTGATTGTCGGGCACGGCCGGAGAGCTCACACTGTACGAGTGAAATCGGGTCGTCCCCGAATTATTTCAAACATGTTTGAAATGTTTCAAACATGTTTGAAATAAATCGGGTCGTCCCCGATTTATTTCAAACATGTTTGAAACATTTCAAACATGTTTGAAATAAATCACCGGGCAGATCGGGGACGTTAAGATTGGATCTTTGTACCGCTCACACTACAAGATAATCTGAACAGAGAATCGGGTCTGAGCAGCCTTGAGTCGGGAGAGACCCTGAGATTGTCTGGAAGGAAGAATCGGAGCTCAAATCGGCCCGATTATCCTGCAGTGTGAGACAGGCTTAAGGGCAGAGGTCGGGATTCAAACCCAGGGCCGCTGCAATGAAGACTATTACCGCCATACAACGGGGCCTGTGACATAACCACCAGGCTATCCAGCGCCCAAGAATATTCTTTTGCTTTTGTTCACCAAAAGGTTGAAGGTAAAATCCGGCACACTGTCTAAAATAAATTGCACTAAACATGGCAAACCTCTCAGAACTGGAACTTCACCAACATAACAGTATTTGTGCAATTAAGACAAAAAGGCAGTGTCACCTCCTCTGCTCTCTGTTTGTAAGAGACGTAAACAGAACTTTTGCATCTTTATGAGACTTAAAAATTTGACTTAGTACGGCTTAATGAGGACTAACATCTTTATATGTCCAGTTTTAGTCAGACAAACACAATAAATCCACTTTTTAAACATCAAGTAAAACTTATGAGTGTTACTTTATGTCTTCATTTGTTGTTGGATTATCTTCCATTTCCCAACAGAGTGGAAGGACACAGAAGGAGAAAGAGGGAGGAGCAGTAGAGTGAGGCCTGCAGAGCTGCAGAGTGCCGGTAAATGCCAGCAGCAGCTTTGGCAGAGCACACAGGAAGGAGGAGAGGGCAGAGAGACAAAAGAGGAGGAGAAACTTGACGGTCAATCGGAGAGAGAGATCAGCAGTGTGAGGGAGGAAAAGTGTGTTTTTTTTAAAACAACTGCACGACAATGACTTTAATATCATATTCCACAGTGGGTCAATCTTTCACTTATTAACTCCTGAGCGTCTCTTTAAAAGAGGCAACAAAAGCTCCATTCACACTGACCGGTCCATACAGATCAGATATCATCAGATACACATTCTTTCACCGTCAGACACATCTACAGTCTCTCACGGCCTTCACCAAACAAAAACAAGGATAATGTTGTCCTTCTGAGGTTACTGCCAAATAAAGACTTGATTTAGTCTCCATTGTTTGTTGGTTTACACAAAGTGTGGTCAGCGAAAACACACACACACACACACACACACACACACACACACACACACACACACACACACACACACACACACACACACACACACACACACACACACACACACACACACACACACACACACACACACACACACACACACACACACACACACACACACACACACACACACACACACACACACACACACACACACACACACACACACACACACACACACACACACACACACACACACACACACACACACACACACACACACACACACACACACACACACACACACACACACACACACACACAGTAACACAATCCTGTCGACTGTTTTATAAAAGTAGCCATATTAAAGTGAAAACAAGTGCTTTGGTACAAGAAGAGGAAAACTGGAGAAGAAACAGCCGCAGAGGAGCATTCTGGGCCGCTGAACACTATTATAGAGGAGAAAGGAGCAGGAGGAGGAGGAGGAGGAAGAGGAGGTGTAAAAAAAGAAAAGCAGGAGCTGGCAGACTGAACTCCTGCTGTAAGAAGGCTTTTCAGCGAGGACCAGAACCAGCAGGCCTCATGTGACAGCATTTACACATGAGGCTTTCACAGGTCATATACAGAAAATCTCAAGTTTTTAAGACTTTTTTTAAGACCTTCTTCGTACATTTAAAGACCCCATTGCATCTTCAATTTCTAAACGGTTACATTATGGACACAGTTGTGTGTTTGGTACCGACTAAGATAAAACAACTGAACAGTCTTAGATTGAAATATAAATATATTTAGTAAATAACCCAACGCAAGATTATTTAGAAAAAAGTTATAATTCAGAAACCAGCATCCGGCCAGTAAACAAATCTATTAACAATTAAAAGATGCATAATTAGAGATTTTGAACATTACTAGAAGCAACAACAAACTATTTGCATTGTGGAGATAATCAGAAGTAATGTTCCCCCGAGCAGAGGGCGACCTTCACACTCCCTCTGTGTATGCTGACATCCACAGTTTAGCATCACCAGGATTACATTTCATAGTAGCCAATCACAGGGCTTGTGGTCTGCGTTGTTTCCTGTTTTCTCCTGACGTCTACCTGTCCCCCACATTCCTCCGGATCCTTCTATACCTCACCCCACCTTTCTCCACGCCATGCTTTCCTGACCTTCTCCAAAATAAACTGTGGCATTTCTTGGCTCATTGGAGTTTAACCTGAAAAAAAGAAACTGATTTTCTTTTGAATATCACACTAACAGCGAGATGAAATAACAACATCATGATGCAGATTTGTAAAAAGTTAAAAGTGAAGCTTTGCCAGGTCTGTCCTCAAGAGGAGAGGACACACAACTTTTAAATTGTTTTTTTTTTTAACGGAGGTCGGACCGATCATTTCTGATGCGTTTCAGGTAGCCAGGAAATGTGAACGCTGATCTGCTTTGTGATACAGCGTCAAGCAGATTTCTACTGAAGTGATTACTGTTGATGGGAGTCAGGATGTCATCACAGTGGACTTTGTTCTTTTTGCTTTTTCTCTCTAAACAGACAGTTTCCTGCACACACCAAAAGCCTGCTGATACGCGATTGGTTAAACCAGCTCGGACTACAATTGTACAACAAATGAAAACCAGAACATTTGTCATACTGAAGTCCAGAACCACAAACAGTTCAACATTTTTTAGTTGGAGATTAGTTTGAGAACTGCTCTCAAAATATTCAACACTTTTTGACACCACATGTTTTGTACAGAAGCATACAAAAAAACTTAGATCTTCAGTCATGTGTTTAACCAATAGACAGAGAGCACTGTCTAAATTGCAGAAATATGTTGGCAACGTGTCATTACCCCACTCAGCTGCACAATGTGCTTCATCATGCCGTACGTTGTGATCCTCTTACACAAGTCTCCTGCAGACCAACCTGCATGTCTGCTGTTTGGGCCGACTACCAAAACGTTAATGGAGCTTGGTAAAATCAGGCAGGTTTGAACTCCAGCTGCAGGAACAGCAGCACACCTGGACGGTCAGCGTTAATGAGAGGAGGAGTCACCACTGATCGCCTACAGCCCTCTCTCTTCATGGCAAAACACCACCCAAACATCTGCAAACATCCATCACCACATCAAGTGTTTCAGAGTCACTCATGGAAATAAACACACAACTTTATAAACAAACTAAATCAGACCATTTTTTTTTCACCCTGACCTATCTGGACTTTTTTCCTCGGTTTCAGAGCATGTTACTGTTGCTGGATTACGGAAGTTGGCTTGCAGCACTTCTGCTTTCCTCAGCGGTGACCTTTTTCAAATGCTCTGTGTGCCTTAAAGGTCCCATATTATGCTTTTTCTGGTTTTATATGCTCTTTAGTGTGTTTTCCAAGTGTCCTGTGCATGTTTAGGCACATCTATGTGCAAAAATTCAAAGTCCGCAGAAACACAGCTTCTCCTACCTCCTCCTGTTAGCTGTAACATTAGCTGCATGTAACGCTCGGTTCTAGCCCCCCTCGATAAAAATGTGTCAGTCCGGCGTCATTGTCAGTGTGAGATCACTGATCTCAGTCCATTGGCTCGTTGTGGCAAGCGCTGCAGCTCATGTTGAAATTTCCAAGACGCGTGCTGAGCAACTGACCAATAACGACAGAGCGGATCGGCAGACCAATCAGAGCAGACTTGGCCCACGTGGGGTCTAACAGTGTGGACTCAACAGAGTGTAGCTGACAGACTCAGAGCGTAGAGGGAGCAAGGAGGAGCAGTTCATGAAAACAGACACTTTTTTAGAACTTTATCTATTGTGAACGTACAAAAGTAGGAACATAGATTAAATATACAAACCCCAAAAAGGGTGTGATATGGGCTCTTTAATATTTTTCCTTTCTTCAAGGAAATATCACCAAGAAAACATTGAAATTGTGTCCAAGCATTAGCAGCAGCTCTAGACCTGAAATCATACCCTTTCACCTCTGCCATTGTTGTTGACAAAGCTGATATCAGAAGATCCACTGCTTTTTGTTTTTGATTGGTCGGTGAGGGGGAAAATGTCATTTACGAACCCCAAGATTGTACAAGTTCAATTTAAGGCCAAGGTCATGGAAATACTGGCTGAATATGATGAAAAATAATTACAGAATTAATACTCTAGAAAAGTATTGGTTAGATTGAAATGAACCTTTACATAAACTTAATTAAGAACTTTACAAGCGCTCTGACTTTTCAGCTGAGAGTGCTGTGAGGGCAGCAACAAGGAACAGCTGACGGCGAGCGGGTTTTCATGATTAGGATGCTGACTGAGCGCTGAAAACGTTGAACTGCACTGGTTTTGTCCATTAAAACAGCAATAATGGACACAGGGCCTCCTTAAACTGTTACAGCTCCTTCTCTGTCAATGTTACAGAGTAAGACATGCATCCTACTCCATAGGAACTCATACACACATTTACCTGGTCATCCTAATTCAACATTTGAATTCAGAGCTAATTCAGGCCGGGACACCGAGAGTGAAACATCATGATTGTCAATAGAATGAGGGCTGAAAAAAGATATGATAAGATATCTTTGTTTGTCACTGTACTAGTAACGCAATGCTGAAACCTGATAGGATAGTGGATTGGTAGACTGTGTGAATAAAGACGTACAGTGGCCTGCATGGACACTCTTATAACACACCAATGACACAGCTGGCAGAGACCCACAGCCTGCTCAGCCTGCAGACACACACACAGCCTGCAGACACACACACAGTCTGCTCAGCCTGCAGACACACACACAGCCTGCAGACACACACACAGTCTGCTCAGCCTGCAGACACACACACAGCCTGCAGACACACACACAGTCTGCTCAGCCTGCAGACACACACACAGCCTGCAGACACACACACAGTCTGCTCAGCCTGCAGACACACACACAGCCTGCAGACACACAGTCTGCTCAGCCTGCAGACACACACAGTCTGCTCAGCCTGCAGACACACACACACAGCCTGCAGACACACACACAGTCTGCTCAGCCTGCAGACACACACACACACAGCCTGCAGACACACACAGCCTGCTCAGCCTGCAGACACACACACACAGCCTGCAGACACACACACAGTCTGCTCAGCCTGCAGACACACACACACAGCCTGCAGACACACACAGCCTGCTCAGCCTGCAGACACACACACACACAGCCTGCAGACACACACACACACACAGTCTGCTCAGCCTGCAGACACACACACACACACACACACACACACACAGCCTGCTCAGCCTGCAGACACACACACACACAGTCTGCTCAGCCTGCAGACACACACACACAGCCTGCAGACACACACAGCCTGCTCAGCCTGCAGACACACACACACACAGCCTGCAGACACACACACACACACAGCCTGCTCAGCCTGCAGACACACACACACACAGTCTGCTCAGCCTGCAGACACACACACAGTCTGCTCAGCCTGCAGACACACACACACAGCCTGCAGACACACACAGCCTGCTCAGCCTGCAGACACACACACACACACAGCCTGCAGACACACACACACACACACAGTCTGCTCAGCCTGCAGACACACACACACACACAGCCTGCTCAGCCTGCAGACACACACACACACAGTCTGCTCAGCCTGCAGACACACACACACACACACACACACACACACACACAGCCTGCTCAGCCTGCAGACACACAAACACACAGCCTGCTCAGCCTGCAGACACACACACACACACACACACACACACACACACACACACACACACACACAGCCTGCTCAGCCTGCAGACACACAAACACACAGCCTGCTCAGCCTGCAGACACACACACACACACACACACACAGTCTGCTCAGCCTGCAGACACACACACACACACACACACACACACACACACAGCCTGCTGACACACACACAGCCTACACACAGCCTGCAGACACACACACACACACACACACACACACACACACACACACACACACACACACACACACACACACACACACACACACACACACACACACACACACACACACACACACACACACACACACACACACACACACACACACACACACACACACACACACACACACACACACACACACACACACACACACACACACACACACACACACACAGTCTGCTCAGCCTGCAGACACACACACAGCCTGCAGACACACACACAGCCTGCAGACACACAGTCTGCTCAGCCTGCAGACACACACACAGCCTGCAGACACACACAGTCTGCAGACACACACACAGCCTGCAGACACACAGTCTGCAGACACACACACACACAGCCTGCTCAGCCTGCAGACACACACACACAGTCTGCTCAGCCTGCAGACACACACACACACACAGTCTGCTCAGCCTGCAGACACACACACACAGCCTGCTCAGCCTGCAGACACACACACACACACACACACATAGCCTACACACAGCCTGCAGACACACACACAGCCTGCAGACACACACACACACACACACACACACAGTCTGTTCAGCCTGCAGACACACACACAGCCTGCAGACACACACACAGCCTGCTCAGCCTGCAGACACACACACAGTCTGCTCAGCCTGCAGACACACACACAGCCTGCACACACACACACAGTCTGCAGACACACACACAGCCTGCAGACACACACACAGCCTGCAGACACACACACAGTCTGCTCAGCCTGCAGACACACACACAGCCTGCAGACACACACACAGCCTGCAGACACACACACAGTCTGCTCAGCCTGCAGACACACACACAGCCTGCAGACACACACACAGCCTGCTCAGCCTGCAGACACACACACAGCCTGCAGACACACACACAGCCTGCTCAGCCTGCAGACACACACAGCCTGCAGACACACACACAGTCTGCAGACACACACACAACCTGCTCAGCCTGCAGACACACACAGCCTGCTCAGCCTGCAGACACACACAGCCTCGTGCTCTCAGCACACTGGCGTTTAGCTTGCTGTGTGTATTTTTATAATCATGTATGTAAACATGTATTTGCTGTTTGGGCACTCGCTCGCTCTCAGAGACTACTTTTAGCATGCTGTGGAGGCTCTGTGAGGAGCAGCACACAGCGAGCAGCCACAGGATGTCTGAAAATACACCAGCTCACCACACACTGGGCCGTCTCTTCACACTCACACACAACAGGAACAGACACACACACAGTTCACCGACACACACAGAACAGAAAGGTAACATGCTCAATGACAACTACATGACAGAGTGGTGAGTAAATACTGACTATAAAGAAATGATTTAATACTTCTAGTCAAAGGACTTCTCCTATAAGTGAAGAAATACAGTGTGAAGTTATTGACACTTTCTGAATTCAAGCATTTCATTTTTTCATCGATATTATCATGCTGGTTTTCCTGTGATTACGGCTTATTATAAGTCGTTTTGTTGAGAAAATTAAATCAAAAAATTAGACCACAGGTTTTGTTATCCCAAAATAATGAGATAAAATAGTAAGGCCTTGAGAAAATAACCAAAATCAACCTGTTATCACAGGAACATTTAGTAAATAAAAATGCATGACCACTTAGGGCTTCTGTAATAAACTTTAGTGAAAGTCAAAAGAAGTTGAGACCTGTTTTGATACCGTAGAAATAGAAGGCCTAGACACCCACGACAGGGTTTTTCTTGTTTTTAATTATACATTGCAGACAATTTCCTGCACCCTCTCTCAATTGCACAACTCCTTAGGCAACGTTTCAGTACTAAAACATTGCCAACGTATTTCTACAATTTAGACAGTGCTCCCGCTCTTTCTCTTGAGGCAGCTTTTGGTGAATAATAAGACTGAAGATCTGTAGTTTTTTAAAGTTTTGGGAACTTTTGAATAACATAAAAAAGATTGTATTGTTTTAAAACACTGGGTATTGACAAGTCTCACTTACTCCTCACTGCATCCCATGTGCAGAGAAAATCCTCATTATGACAGAGGCGAGCACAGGATGAACACAGATCACATAATGGTAAATGGACTTGAGCTTATATAGTGCTTTTCTAGTCTTCCAACTACTCAAAGCGCTTTTACACCACATGTCACACCCACCCATTCACACCCTTTCACACACTGATGGTAGTGATGATCACTATGTAGTATCATCCATCAGAAGTAACTAATCCCATTCATACACCACCACTGAAGCAGGGGGAGCAATTCAGGGTTAAGTGTCTTGCCCAAGGACATATCTGACATGTTGCCCAGCTGGGGATTGAACCCTCGACCTTCCGGTTGAGAGGCGGCGACTCTACCAACTGAGCCACAGCTGCCCCTTCTGTCCTCTCTTCAGTCTCTCTGTTCTGAAACATTTAGATCAGTTCACAAAGATGATTCATGAGAGCACACATACAAGCTGCAGGTCCAAACAGATGATTCAAGAGAGCACACATACAAGCTGCAGGTCCAAACAGCTGATGAGAGCACACATACAAGCTGCAGGTCCAAACAGATGATTCAAGAGAGCACACATACAAGCTGCAGGTCCAAACAGATGATTCATGAGAGCACACATACAAGCTGCAGGTCCAAACAGATGATTCAAGAGAGCACACATACAAGCTGCAGGTCCAAACAGCTGATTCAAGAGACAGACATACAAGCTGCAGGTCCAAACAGCTGATTCAAGAGAGCACACATACAAGCTGCAGGTCCAAACAGCTGATTCAAGAGACAGACATACAAGCTGCAGGTCCAAACAGATGATTCAAGAGAGCACACATACAAGCTGCAGGTCCAAACAGCTGATTCAAGAGAGCACACATACAAGCTGCAGGTCCAAACAGATGATTCAAGAGACAGACATACAAGCTGCAGGTCCAAACAGATGATTCAAGAGACAGACATACAAGCTGCAGGTCCAAACAGATGATTCAAGAGACAGACATACAAGCTGCAGGTCCAAACAGCTGATTCAAGAGAGCACACATACAAGCTGCTGGTCCAAACAGCTGATTCAAGAGAGCACACATACAAGCTGCAGGTCCAAACAGCTGATTCAAGAGACAGACATACAAGCTGCAGGTCCAAACAGCTGATGAGAGCACACATACAAGCTGCAGGTCCAAACAGATGATTCAAGAGAGCACACATACAAGCTGCAGGTCCAAACAGCTGATGAGAGCACACATACAAGCTGCAGGTCCAAACAGATGATTCAAGAGAGCACACATACAAGCTGCAGGTCCAAACAGATGATTCATGAGAGCACACATACAAGCTGCAGGTCCAAACAGATGATTCAAGAGAGCACACATACAAGCTGCAGGTCCAAACAGCTGATTCAAGAGACAGACATACAAGCTGCAGGTCCAAACAGCTGATTCAAGAGACAGACATACAAGCTGCAGGTCCAAACAGATGATTCAAGAGACAGACATACAAGCTGCAGGTCCAAACAGATGATTCAAGAGAGCACACATACAAGCTGCAGGTCCAAACAGATGATTCAAGAGAGCACACATACAAGCTGCAGGTCCAAACAGATGATTCAAGAGAGCACACATACAAGCTGCAGGTCCAAACAGATGATTCAAGAGACAGACATACAAGCTGCAGGTCCAAACAGATGATTCAAGAGACAGACATACAAGCTGCAGGTCCAAGGTCCAAACAGATGATTCAAGAGACAGACATACAAGCTGCAGGTCCAAGGTCCAAACAGATGATTCACGAGACAGACATACAAGCTGCAGGTCCAAACAGATGATTCAAGAGACAGACATACAAGCTGCAGGTCCAAACAGATGATTCAAGAGACAGACATACAAGCTGCAGGTCCAAACAGATGATTCAAGAGACAGACATACAAGCTGCAGGTCCAAACAGATGATTCAAGAGACAGACATACAAGCTGCAGGTCCAAACAGATGATTCAAGAGACAGACATACAAGCTGCAGGTTCAAACATGCATCCTGTGGTAAAGAGTATTCAGATAGTTTACACAGTGTGTAATGTTTGCCACATGCTAAGATGTTGGTTTGTAGGTCAAGATGACTCGGTTATTATTAGGCATGTCATGTGTATTACACACCAAGTACATTTCCCATGACCATTACAACATGCTCTTTGTTAGATCTGACAGATGAGCCGAGCACATGATGAGACATCTGAATCGTTCACAGATCTGCTCGTTCAGTCTCTTCATCAAACTGTGAGGATTGCATTTAGCTGCAGATGCTGTTCCTCATGTGAACATACGAGCAGCAGGTCCGTGTCCAGACATGTCAGAGAGCACACAGAAACACACAGAGAGCACACACACGCACACAAACGCACACTCTCCTGTGACGACATCGCTGCAGCATGTCTCGACCTGGGCCTGCTGTTTTGTCTTACTTGCTGACTTTTCTCATGGTCAACCATCCACAACACACACTTCCAAGTCTCAACAATGACTGACTCCCACACAATCCACAGAGTGAACCAGTTCAGCTGCCTGATGAGTAACCCAGTACTGAAACCTCACAGTGAGAAAGAGGAACATTTTAAGTTGTTACTCCCTCACTTCACTTCCACGGCACTGAAAATGAAGAAATGTACTGTAGCCATTTAAAAACCTTTTGTCCCAATGTTTTCATTTATACCCCAGAATATGTACACATAGAGCCCGCTGTTATTAAATAATGTGTGGATGGATGAGAATGAAGTTTCATGATTTCAACGATCTGCACCTCTGAATGAATGAAACTAGACAAAAACTGATATAAATAAACAGAAAAAACTGTCTGTCTGGCGCACAGCATCCTCCCTGTTTTCAGTTGTTACCAGGTAGTTGAGAGCATTTGTAGCAGCAGGTGGTCGACTGGAGAGAAAGCGCAGCGCCCAGCGTAATTTTTCAGAGAGCTCCTTTTTATGTGCGGCCTCTCCGAGCGTTTCGAGTTGAGAATCTCACAACTTTTTAGAAAGGCGCTGTTGACGTCATTGGTGCTCTTTTACAAATGTATGATATTCCCTGATTTTTTTCCTGCTACATATCGTGTCCCACATCCTGGGATGCTCCGTGTCTGCTGAGGTAAAAACAATCTCAAATATAAAACACACTACTGTATGTAAAGCAACGGAGCTGCATCAGTCACACAGCGGCCATTGTCAACAGACTGTTGTCATAGAGTGACAGTACGTATTTTCATGAATTCATTCATCTTGATAATTTTGTGGATATATATTTGAATTGTGTCAACCATCTAAGAGTAATTCTTCTTTTAGGTTTGTGAAGCTGTAATACATATGTGTTAGAGACCTCATAGCAGCAGAGTTATATTTGGATTGAAGAGTCTGTTGTGAGCTGAAAAGGAAATGTAAGAGTCAAGGTGATGTCTTCTTTCTAGTCTTTTAGAGATGAACAGAAGCAGCCAGGAATGTGTGGGCTGTACCTTCTAGTAGAATATAATCAACACTGTGAAGATGAAGACTTTACCAATGATTGTCAATGATTGTGAGATCTTGGTCAGCATGGGTCAGTGATGGTCTACACTTTGTCAGCCATGTGTGTTGTGTTTCTATGTTGTCTGACCATGGCTGAATAAATCTAAGATGATCCACAGTCTGTTTCACGATTTCATCATTGTTCATCTACTACAGAAACAACCCCAACCTAACATAGAGACAGGATGGACATGCATCATTTTTCTTCTCATCGCACACACGCTTCAGACATCGTTTATGAGCACACTGCCAGCACTTTTCTGCCCTGAAAAAAAGCTAGGTGGACACGGTGTCTAACCCTGAGTACAGAACTCCTGTTTGTTGTAACTGCACTGCAGAGTTAATAAAGTACTAAGACAATCTCACCTCGTAGGACCAGACACACTGGACCCCAGCGAACCTCCTCACACAGCGGCCCACCTCCACGTCCTCGTGGGTGGTGTACATCTCCTGTAGACACTCCCGAATGTGTGGTACCATCCTCCTGAGCACCTCGCGGCTCATAATCACCCCCGGCCCCCCCATGCAGAAGTTCTCCCCAGGCTCCAGGGCCAGCTTCCCCAGCTCGTCCCGGGCCCCCATCCCCGTCTGTCCCAGGAAGATGGCCTCGCTGCTGTTGAGGCTGCGCAGGAAGCTCTCCAGCCGCTCGCTCTTGATGTAGACGTCGTCGTCCGCCCTCATGAACCACTCGTACTTGTCCAGGTAGTGGTCGTGCATGTACTTCAGCATCATGAAGGACTTCTTCTGGGGCGGGTACGAGTCGTCCACGTTCTTCAGAGCCACGATGGGGATGGGGATGGAGGTGTCCGATCCCTCGCTGGAGAAGAACTCTACGTGACCTGGTATTGACTGTGCCCACGTCCTGGAAACACACAGAAGAAGACAGAAAGCATTACAAACAACAAGAAGACAAAGCTGAACTGTCTGAGACCAGGTCCTGGAAACACACTGACACACACACGGGCGGATGGAGGCAGAGTGACACACATGATCAACCTACTAGGGTTACAGAGTAAAAATCAAACAATATCAATACCTGTTTGATACCACTGCAGCACAAATAGAAGTTCTAGACACCTATTATTGTCTTGATTTGTCTTTCTTGATGTTGACTTGTCATAGAGCTTGACTGTCTATGCAGTAGAAAGATGATTTTCTTTGTTTTTTTTTTGTTTTTTTTTTAAATGGAGCTTCATAGCCAGAGAAATTCCAGAAAAGGGCTGTGTTAGTCCTTTCTATCCAAAGGATTCAAATACTTCAATGCCCAAAATGCACTGGGCTCATTGCCCTCCAAAGGTAATACCAGGCCGTTCCTTATAGGATAGGCTTGACTCATACTTCTGGTGGGTGATTAAATGTAAACCATGTGTTGACCCGTCAGGGAACAAAAAAAGTGCTGAGAAAGCGTAAATGTGTTCTAACTACACGGTGAAATTCATCTGCACAATTACCACAGCGGCACCACCAGCGGTCCCCCAGCTCAAGCCTGCTCGCCCCCCTCTCTCCTCTGTCCTCACTGGTGTTACAGTTTAAAAAAGTGAAGTGTTAACTGGCGACTTTGAGCCAAATGCACGTTTTGTTTCATAACAGCTGTTGAACATGTAAAGTCTTTGCAAACGTTTCTTTGTTTTCGTTTTTCATCTAAGACACTTCAGTTCATTTTGACACTATAATAAAATAACTAAATGAAGAGGCAGGCATTGGACCATTTTCCGTCTTACAACATCTGTTGTAACTATGACAACCATAGAAACATTCGCCTGCAAAGTCGCTATAGTTAACATGGTCACTTCACCCTCTGCTGCAGCTCTCTCTCGTCTCTAAAATAAAGGAATCTTAAACAAAAAGAAAACACTGCGGGGGTGAAGCATTATTCATTCATATGCAAAAGTGATAGGGGCAAATTTCCACTTTAATATTACTGCTCAGGAAACTACAGAGCCTCACATCAAAGTTTCAAAGGAAAGAGCTCTGTGTGCTCACTCTCTCCACCACAGCTGCTTCATTAAAGGACAGCAATAAAGTTATCTATGTATTACTTTTAGTGGTTATCTTACTTCACACCAGCACCAAAAAGATTCCAAAGCATGTCCCCTCACATCCCATCACCACTCTCTTTAAGTGTTTAAAACATTTTTTGGGTTTAAATCAATAATATTACAATCATTTTGGGGTCACACGGATCATTTCAATCTGCAGCAGTAGAAACAGCCAATGCCATGTTGATGTAAGTGACTGACAACAAGGACTTAGGAAGGTTTTCTACACCTTTGATATTTTGATACTTTTTGACACCACATGTTTGTCATCTCTGTCTTATTCAAAGAGACAGACATCAGAGGAGGTGACACTGTCTAAATTGCACACAAAAAAATGGGCGACATTTCAAACGTTGCCAATTTATTTTCACAATATTGACAGAGTGCAATAGAGGGTAATTAAAACAAGAAATAATCTAATTTTGGGCGCCTAGGACATTTTTTTTTGGTTCCTGGTATCCAAACACTGACATTGTAATCATACTTACAAACGGGGTCAACCACGCCGCCTCCCTTTGATAAAACTTTCTGTCCCTTCCTGCTCACAGTTGCTCTGAGAATGTTTCTAAATAACTCATAAACTATGACTCCTTGATATATAATGTGTTAGGATCAGAAATGAGAAGATCAGATGTAGGAGTCAGACCAGAACGTAATTTATTTAATAGTTTAAGTACGACGATTGGATATCAGAACATACCAATTCATATTTACCATTACCTCTTAATGATGACTGAAAAGATTATCGTCCCTTCCTGCATATTATCCCAGAAGCTCTTTTGTAAAGCGTCTTCAACACTTGTTTTGAATTGGCGCTATACAAATAATGATTGATTTATTGATTGATACTTTACTTTTACCCCCCAGATATAAAAGTGATCAGTATACTTTAAGTATCAGACCAGTCATTTTACTTCCACTTAAGTCAAATATATTTTCAAAATGACTGTTCTTTTCGAAAATAATTTAATCTGCCACACTAGGGCTGGACGATCAGGAGCAAAAATCATATATGAAAGAATATCCAGATATATCTGGATAATTTATTTAGATGGGGATACAGGAGATGTTTTTTTCTGTCTGGCCTGAGTGTTTTATCAAATGTTCAAGGACTCCACATGGGGACAGCTGTCATTAATATGGAAGAAAGACCTTTCAATGAATAGTGAAGATATTGAGTGGTGAGATATTATATTGAATGTTGTAACATCAGGGAAGCTAGAGGGAAACGTATTCAATACACTTCACAGATATCCCTGTACAACAACTGGACTTCTGAAGATGGGTTTGTTGCTGACAATCAAAGCTGAAAGTGTAAAGAACAAACTAGACATATGATTAAAAACATCGACAACGTTTTGATGCCAAATAAGTGGCCAACGTTTTTGTGTACATGAGCAATTTGATGGATTCATTCCTCTCTTACACATCTGTAAAGTATTTGTATACTTTTAATGACCAACCTGTACACAGCGCTCTGTTCTTTTTCATCGATCATTAAAATAACAGATTGTGTAGTTTTAAAAACATATATTGTCGAACAGTATCAAAGTATTGAATATCTTTTCGTAAATTTGACTTGAGGTGATTTAAATGGGTAATTTGCATATTGATAGGAACCCTCGAAGTTGATTAAATTATTCTGACTGTGTACAACAACTAAGCAAAAGGGTATTGTAGAATTATGAGTGAAAGTCTTGCTTTTATCTAGTGAACAGTCAACAAAAGAATACATGAGTCAGACATGACATGACATTACTAGTTTGTAATTGACGTAGATTAAGCAAAAACATTTTGGTATTGCAACATTTCCAATGTATTTAGCAGGACTTGCCCATTTTTGATGGATTCACTCCTCAAACATTTCAGTCAGAGGTGAACTACAAAGAAACATTTTGCAAAGTTTTGGAAATGTTGCCAATTATTTGCCCAATTAAGACAGTTTGCAGGAGTTTACTTGCCTCCTTTTAAAAGGATTCAATCCTCTTAACACACACCTGTAAAGAATTGCTGTACTTTGATTTTAATTTATAACCTGTCAGAGACATCAATGTAACATGTAACACGATGTATGCATCTTTAGGAGACGCCATGAATGACTTAAGAAACGTCAGTATTTTCTGATCTATGGATTTAAATGACCAACCACATAGATCAGGGGTGGGCAACTGGCGGCCCGGGGGCAACATGCGGCCCCCATCAACCCTCAACGTGGCCCTCAGGTCAATTTCTACATTTAATTGGAAACGTGAAGAAAACGTGACAAAATCTGTCATGAAATCATGAAAACCAGAAATATGTCCATAATAATATTTGATCACTGGTATATGTTGAGTTAAATTTGAGACATAAATGACTCGTTTTTGTATCCTACAATTTGGCCCTCTGGCAGTGAGAGTTAATTGAATGTGGCCCTTGCTGTGACCAAAGTTGCCCATCCCTGATATAGACTCTCTTTCTCTCAATAGCTTTAGGTGACAATATGACTGAAGATCTGAAATCAATTAAATGTCAGTACTGTTTAGACACTACTTTTCATTAAAATAACAGAGACTGTATTAAATTAAATAAAACAAAGTATTAAACATGTTCACAACCCTACAGGTATGCTTCACTCTGTTGACCTGTTTTGTTAAATATTAGTATTAAATAAAGATTTAGTTTGAATGACGCCTTTCAAACAGTCTTGTAGCATTGTTTATTACACTTTACTCTATAATTTAATTTAATTATTTTCTTCTACATTCTTATCAGAGTGTTTTTGTTTCGCTTTGTTTTGTTGGTTATTTTTTAGTTTTTATATGTGTATATACGACTGTGTACATATGCATATATGTTTTAAAAAATTAATTTAAAAAATAAGATAAATTGTATTTCTTTGATTGGAAGTATCGTTTTGTATTTTTTTAAATAAAAATATATACATATATATATATATATATATATATATATATATATATATAAAAGAAGCAGTCTTGTGGGGCTGAAGTGAGATCAGTGAAATCAGTGGCTACAGCTGATGTTAGGTAGCTACCGGAGAACCGCGCAGTGAAAAGGCTCACACAGACACCACACAGACACATGAATGGGTCTCTGGTAGGGACTTACCTGTGTGCTGCCACGGCTCGGTTGTTCAGGTACTTCTGGGCGGTCATGACACCGACGAATAAGAAATTACTGGACCTGGAGCTCGGTTTCTCGGTCGCCGGTGAACCGTTATCTTGCGGTGGCCATAATCCCCCGCCGTATTCCTTTCTGAGTCCCCGGTTCAGCCCGCAGCCGGTCGGGTTAGCTTTCCGTTTGTGACCCGCTTTCTTGAGCTCGGTGGCCCGGGGTAAAATGAGTCTGGACGCCAGAGTGAACCCGAGCACCAGTCCGAGCAGAACACTGAACCATGCTCTGCGGCTTCGAGCTGCCATCCCCCCCAAAAGTTTACAGCTCTCCGTGTGTCCCACCGTGTCTGAAAACAACCACTTTACACGACCGAACCGAATGAAAAAGAGAATATAAACCCGATTCTGTGCGTCTCCTTCCTTCACACACTCTCTGTCATAGTAGAAAAGCCCTTTTCTTCTCCTCCAGCTGCCTACGTAGCATCACAGCAGTCTCCTTGAAGACGGAGCCTGAACCCTTCTTCTGCCGCTGCTCCCTCCGATCATCGATCATCGATCATCGATCATCGGCAAACTTCAGCACCGATCGACTAAACACAGCCGCCCGGGACCTCGCCTTTAATAGAGCTCCTTTTCTCATCATAATCTAGCCATTGGAAGAACATCGGGCTGTGGAAAACGCCGATCGCGAAGGATTAACAGTAGTTTGACCTAACGGTGTTTCCGTAGAAGCGCTCTGAGTGGCTGGGTGGGAGGGGTCTCTGTAATTCAGGAAGGGTTTTTTTCTTTTTTTTCCCCCAAATCTTTTAAAACAACCTTTATTTAAAATAAATAAATCCTTATATCCACACAGAATATTTTCTATTCAACAGGACAACCCGCAGAAAAAGTTTGAAGAAATACAGAAAAATCCTTCATTTCAAAGTAAAATAAAGTAAAAATCTGCTTGATGATCTCAAACCATTTGCTAATATTTGTTGGATTTAAATAGTTTTAAAAAACTATTTTTTTAAATTAGAATTTTTGAAAAACAAAAAGGTTATATTTTCAAGGAAAAAAATGTTTTATTTTTTTTTAAAAAGGCTACAAGTCACATATCAGTACGGTGAAGTGGACATACACTGTTGTATTTTCTGGGTTGTTTTCTTGAGAATTCGACTGATTTATCGTTTTATCTCAGGAAACCAACACTGGTTTTCCTGTGATAACAAATTAATTTCTCAAGATTTCAAGAAAACAACAGAAATAAAGGCCTGCAGAGATAATAAAATCAGTAGTCAAGATATGAAGAAAACCACCAAAATGTACTCGTTATCATGGAAGTTTATGAAGTTTATGTTAATAATGTTAATATTTAATTGAAAATGAAAGGTAAAGTGGCCTAAAAAGTCAGCAGGGTGGCTTTCTCCACGCAGAGTATGAAAAAGAAATGTAAAAGCATCATTTAAACAAAATATGTTTCTAATATTAAGACATTTCAAACTAAACAGATAAGCAGAGAGGCATACAGATGTGTATTGCGCATTCACATGAGAAAATAAAATGTGCTCTGTTTTTCTAAATTAACAAGATAATTAACCCAGAGTTACCAGTATGAAGAATAAATACAATTTACTTGTTTTTTCTGAACTAAAGAGAAAAACATTGTGTTACATTTTTATGAAAAATAAAATTGTGCTCTGTTTTTCTGAATTAACGACATACCAGGTCCTCAAAAGCCCAACAGAAGCTCCCATTTAGATCACTTCAAGTTTCAAACATTCCCATACTGTTGGGTTTAACCCAGTTTATATTTTGGTTTGGGGTTGACGCATGGGGAGACACTCTTGTCGTTAGTTAACGTGGATAATAGTTAAAAGTTTGTTGACTTTGCACAGAAAACTCAGATCTCTGCAGTCAGGATCAGCTGTGCCGATAAGACATGCTTCATTGATATGATGTGATGCGTCTGAAATGCATTCAGGCTGGCTACATGGGGACTCATGAGACAATAAGGTGATTGCTGAAAATACTGGATCCCCCACGGAGTGCAACTGAGGCACTGGTGTTGTGCAAAGAAATGCAAGCACCTTGTGACTCATTATTCTGAGGTAACTATCTCTTTCATTCAGAAATATTTTTTACAGCTTTTATTTTCTCATGTGATTGCAATACTATTCCATTAAAGCAAACCTATAAGGTCAAAATGTCCGATACATTGATACCACGTCTTAAAACTTTAAAATCTCTAACATTTTAATAAAAACGTATATATCGAAAAGAACCAAGTCCTTTAAAGAAAGTAGGCTACATCTATTTCACAAGGCGTATGTATAGGATGTGGCGTTGACTGAAGCTAATGGAGGGCCCAATGTGATATCTTTTCATGGGGGCCAGAAATCCTGGAGGCGCCCCTGATGAGGACACAATATTATTTAGTGTAAGGCTCACAAACTTTAACACCACTGATGTTGATATTTACACATTGTCCCTACATGTATCTTGTTTTTCTGATAACTAAAGTATGCACATGTTGTAGCCCTTTCCATGCAGAAGAATCTGTTGTGTCTTCAACATTCTTTGGTGGGTCAGTCAGCAAGCTGGTGCCATACTTGGAATATTCAACCCAAATTATAAGATAGTTAATTAGATATTTATTGTTTGTCCGTCTACATGTTGTTCAAGGCCTCCTGCTCGGTTAGGAGACGCAGGTATTTCATTTTTTGATCATTTGCTAACACTTTCTTTAACACACTTGGAAGTTATTTGTAGAAAAACCCCAGTTCTGAGTTTCTCTATCAAAGCTTAAAGAAAAAAATAATAAACAGTAATAAGTATTTGCTACTGACATGTTTAAAATACTAACGCCTACTTTAGTACTGCTGAAATATACATGTTGTCGTTTTAAAGATTGAGAATTGCTCTGTTCTTTAGGCGTATAAAGAAAGTCTGCTCAGGTACAATGATTCTAAACTCTACCTGTCGCTCAGCCAGCGCTCTGGTCTTTAGCTCCCCCGTGTGGTCACAACAACAACTGTCTGTTCCCGCTGAAAACTTCACCTAGCTGTGTTAGAAATGTGTCCGGACCATTGACTGTATATCACTTTTGTTTATAATTTACAGTCTATGGTCCTGACAGGTTTAAAGCTTTAATGCTACACTGACCATGTTTGTATGAATGAATGAATGAATGAATATTTTATTTTTTGTGTGTGGTCATTCACATGACCCATCCCACGCGGAATTATTGTGACACACACGCTGAGTCAACGAAATGTTAACATCTCAACAGCACCATGAACATGAACCCTCCCCCAAATATTAACACTCCATGAGGTAAGATACAACCTATACCAACACAGCTGTAGTAAATGTTATGTTGTTACTTAATGTTTTTTACATTGTTTCTAATAGATAGATACTTTATTGATCCAGAGGGAAATTCAAATGTACTGTATGTAATGTACGAGAAACAACAATAACAGAGTGTAGACCAGAATATCCCTCAGGGATCAATAAAGTATATAAAATAAAATAATAAAAAAGAATCAGTCTCAACCCTCAGCAGCGTTGCTCATAGTTGATCCTGACAGTCAGATTCTCTCTATCTGCAGGTCACTCTGTCTGTGAGAGGGGTTAGTCTAAACTCTCACACTTGTTGTTCAATCCAAAGTCCAAAGTCATTCCACATCAATGTGATACTTACTAAAAACATGTATCAGTGTTCTGTTGAAGACAACTGACCTCTTTACTCCACAGTGTAAGATGCTAACCTACAGCCTCATGTTGATGTCTCTATTGAACATGTTTTAAACTTCAGTCATGAAAATAACTTGTGTGTTCATTTAAATGTTCACAGACATTTATTCATCTTAAAAAAGTACATTTGAATCTTGTCAGTTAACAGGATTGGTGAAGGAGGGTGGTCAAAGACTGAAACACAGACGCACATAGCAGATATCTTTTTATTGCATACAAATGTGTGAAACAGAATGGGCATGGCTGTGTTACACAATAACTGATCAATATGTTTGTAACTACAGATGCAGACGAGTCATTTTGTGTCCAGCAGCTACAGATGCTGCAGTGACCTCGGCCTCTACACTATGAACATACACACTCATAAAGACAATGGAAACACTGACTGTGAACGTCATCAGCCGCTCCTCCTGGTTACACACCGTTTACAGGAGCAGCTTCATTTCAAGCTTTCAATCTCACAAACCAAATTCAGCCCTCACAACCCCGATAAATCACCATCATGTTTGATAGTGAACGAGGCTGCAGCACACAGAGATTATTACCTGATTGATAGGTTTTTATTGGAAAGTAAGCTAACTGATCAGAATTTAAAGAAAATGTATAGGTGTGTGTGTGCAGATATTGAAGCTTGGTTCATCAGTCAGTGTGTTGATCAAGACGTCAGAGCAATCTGACCCTCTTTAACCTCATCCTCCTGAGGACGGCCCCCTCCGACCCGGCCTCCACGTACAGGAGCTGCCTCCCTCTCCAGTCAGAGGGTTATAGTCTAGAAGAAACAGAGCACACATTTAAAAACATGTTTATATATATGTAACATATATTACAATGATTGTTTCAGGTCGATCTTTTCAAATACCTGCACCACGGAGCGGCTTCTTGTCCGTCTTTGGTTTCGGCACAGCGGTGGACGAGCTGGCCTCTTCAGCTGCCTGCAGTGACACATATGCAAATATTTATACACTGTGTATTCATTTGATTATAATAAGACATTAGATAGGACAGTGGATAGAGTAGGAAACTAGAGAGTGATAGTGGGTAATGACATTCAGAAAAAGGAGCCACAGGTTGGACCTGAACCCGGGCCTCCTAGGGGACCACAGCCTCCACACAATTCGATTCTTCATCATTTTATCCGTTGCAACTTATTTGTTTAGTATATTTTCATTTTTGCATATTTTGTTTTTTTGTGGGAAAGGGTTTGTATTTAATTAGTCAAACCCATCAGCAATCATCGTCTATCATCCTCTGATTCTCTTCTGTTGAAGCCAGTTGATAGCGTTAAACAACTTCTAAACAAGACTTCCTTTCCTGTGCGGCTTTTACACATTTTCTTGTGATTTATTTACATTAACGGGTCTTAAGTTTTGTTGAAATAACAACAAGTTGATGCAGATTTGTAAAAAAGAATAAAGTCAAGCTTTGTCAGGTGGAGAAGGAAACAACTTTTTCAATGTTAGTTGAATGGAGGACAGAGCGATCATTTCTGATGTGTTTCAGGATTTGTAGCTCAAGAGCTATTTAAAAAAAAAATCCAGAACAGATTGTTAGCTTCACTTTTATGCAGATATCTGTTTATTAAAACAAATCAATCATTATAAGAATACCGTAGATCAAAGCTGATTTACTATTAGCACAGATAATATTCCTCCTGTTTCCCCGGTATACACCAAACCCTGCTAATACGTGATTGGTCAATAAAGCTCAGACTACAATTGTACCACAAATGGAGATCAGAAGAACACTTCTCCTGACAATCATATGCATTTTTTTAATGTTTGTATTTATAATAGAGGACCAGCATGCACTTGGGTGGGTCTATAGTCTTTGTACCAGTTCAAGAGAGGCAGCAGGACCATGATGTTCTTAGACCTTTTACAAGGACAGTGGACTTCTTCTGCCTGCGTACATCACATCCCCATAGTGAATTAGTGGACTACGAGAGTGGGGACATTTGGATGTCTTTATAAAACGTGCTGCTGATGGATATGCTACTGTCAAAAGAGCAAAATCAAGCTAAGAGGAATGGAAAGAGACAAAGCGGATCGAAACGCTGTACATCGAGAGCAGGTGTGTGTGTGTGTGTGTGTGTGTGTGTGTGTGTGTGTGTGTGTGTGTGTGTGTGTGTGTGTGTGTGTGTGTGTGTGTGTGTGTGTGTGTGGAGAACCGAAGGGAAGTAGGGTGATTAGATTCGAGCAGTTTGTGAGCAAACACTAAAATAAGTTGGAGGAGAAAGTCACCAGTGAAGCCAATTTAAGTGTGAAAAATGATCACCTGAAGAAGACCTCTGGTTGAATCATTGTAATTCTCTAGCTTCTTATTTAAGATAATTCCATTATAAAATTACTTCAGGAAACAAAACTTCAAGATTTTCTCCCCATACCTTCTTCTCACGATGCTATAATTTAAGAATAATACAAATAAACAGAGCATCAAAACTACGTACACCAACGACATTGAACAATAAGAACTTAGCCCTGCTCTATAGTTGTCTGCGTGTCATTTTAAATCCCTCCACACTAGTGAAACAGAAGATTTGATCTCAGACTCACCGCAGAGACTCTCTGAGCTCCTTTGTAGCTCTTCCCCTGCTGCATGCTCTCCCAGATCTCGATCTTCTGCCTCCTCTTCTCCTCCTCTTGCTGTTTGAACACACACACACACACACACACACACACACACACTGTGAGTTCAGCGTACACATCATGGAGAAACATTTTTTTTAACTTCACGTGTACTGCACCTGTTTCTGTTTCTCTCTAAAGATGGCTGCCTTGGCATCCAGCTCCTCCTGCATCCTCCTCCGGGCTGCTTCCATAGCCTCCTGATTCCTCACCACCGACGAAACATCTTCATGAAAACATGTTTAGGGAAAAGGTTAAAATGATGTGAAGAAAAATGATTCATAGTTCATCTGGCTGTCATTATCTGTTCTGTTTGAGGGATGGAACTTCATCTTAAATTATTCACTTTTTTTTTCCTTTCTTCCTTTTATCTTAAGTTTTATTGGCACAGCTGTGAAGTTAAAAAAAAACAACCACAGCTGCCTGTATATCTCAAATCTACAAATGGTTCAACATGTTGATTTCACACAGCAGTTATACGTATTCTGCATAACAAGATCTCCTCCTCCAGCTCCGGCATGCCCTAAACCAGAGACATGTTTGAAGTTGTGACACAGACAATGTGACAAGAACAATGTGTGGGGCTCCTGGGTGAAGACAGAATACACAGTTCTCACAGGTTAAATCTAATGTAGCTCAAACCTCTCAGTAAAATCCACACAGGCTGACTGAACCTCTAACAAACCTGGCTAAGTGAAAGGCAGGCCGTTTATACAAGCTATAGTAAATGAATACTGCCACAGTGTGTAACATTGAGCTCTGTTATTGGATAAACGTATAGCTTCACTTCAACACCAAAACAGGACATCTGGGGGGGGGGGGGGGGGGGGGGGGGGGGGGTCACAAAGTGAAAGAAGAAGGTTATCCTGGTCTGTTGGGACTAAAGTTGGGGCTTTCATTGTCACGGAGCGGACTCTCTTTTAGAATAGAATAGATGTTTATTTCCATTTGCACAGGTACAGGACAGTACAGGTACTTTGGAATTTTTGTGCGTTTCTCCCTGAGTCAGCTTCTACAAAAAAGTTAAAATTATATATAAAATAGAATAGCATTATGAGAAAAAAAGAGTAGAAAAATAAAATAAGTTGTAGGAACAGCTAAGTAAATTAAAATAAACTGTACAGAAGCTATACACTGTATTAAAGCAAAGATATAATACAACAAAAAATAAAAGGGGAACACTATACAATGAAATGAAAACATAAATATGTTTTCTTGTCTCTACTTTCTCCTAACCTGGCTATATGACCATGGTAACTGACTCTAAACTCATAACCTGTTCCTTACCAGGGAGGGTGGAACGTTAGTGGTACCAAGTCTACACACCTGTGCTAAATGTAGTTGCTCTGGTCAGTATGCCAGTTTGTACTGGCACAGCCTACAGACACCTTTATCTCCATTTTCTAGATCAAAATATTGTCAAATCACTCGGCTCCTGTGAAAGGTTTTCTGTTTCGATGTGCTTGTTTACATCAGGGCAGTAGAGCGAGGAGAGCAGGACGATCAACTAGAGTGGCAGCCTCCTCTAGTGGCAGGCGGCTGCATTACAGCTTAAACACAACATTTAACCGACATCGTGGGACAGCATTACCAAAAATATGAATAATTAGTTTAGCAGACTAGTTATTTTTGTGCAAACTAGAGAGCGTGAGGATAGTCGGTTGTTTAGTCGTCTAAGTCGTGCACATCCCTCGGGTGAACACGCTGCAGGTCAGAACACATCAGGGTGGAATTCTATGTGATCGAATGGACTCACATTTGGCTCACGTGACTAATATACAGGTATAAGAAACAGGTTCTGACTCTGCTCACCTTGCTGTGTTTGTGGGGCTGAGCTTTGGTCTCTCTGTCTGAATCTCTTCATCAGGAGTTGGACGAGCAGGTAGACGAGCACAGACACGACCAGCAGGTGCCACCCATACATGGACAGGAGCTCACCTGCTGAGGGGCACAGGAGCACAAAAGAACATTCAGCCTGGATTTCCCTTTTATTAATATATCTGTAATGTATTTTATAACCAGATCGAAATCCAACTTAGATAGTTTGTAAATAAATGTAGGCATGATGATAATATTCATATATGTTTGTATATAAACCAAAGGATGGAGGGTTATTTGTTTGATCCAGATTGTTGACTGAGGGAGGTTCAGGTTTCTGATTAGGATGCCTCCTGGACATTTCCCTTTGGAGGTTTTCCAGGCACACCCAACTAGGAGACTCAGGTTAGATGCAGAGCTCACTGAAGTCATTGAACATCAACATAATATTGTCACCTGTTTTGATACCACGGCAGACCAAAATATCAGGCAAACACCTGCACACTGTCTGAATGTAAACAGTGTGCAGGAGTTTTCCTGCAATTTTTGATGGACTCATTCTTAACTTTTTGACTCATGAAACAGATTACAGTCTTTGAAACATTCAGAACTTCTTGATTAATCATAAAAATAACAGATATTGCATTGTAAAAAAATAATTTGGTAACAAATAAGTAAATATCAAGCATTTACAAAGTAATAGAGTATTATGTCAAAACTGTATCAGACAGAACAGTCAATGGACAGGTTTGTGAGGTTTATTGACATAGAAGAGAGAGTCACATTTTTATCCAACATGACCTGAATTCATTCACCAAACATTCGATATTTCTATCTCCATAGAGAAAGACAAGATGTGTGAGGCAAAGGTTGTCAAAATGTTTGATTCTTCTCGATTCCGTGTTTTATAAAATACATTTGTTATAAAACATTTATACCTTTATCTCAGTCGTGTTTCTTACATTTTGTTGTCTGCTATACGGTATTGTAAATGACATTTAAATGATCGATAGTATCAAAAGCTCCAAAGCTTTAAAAGAAAATCGACATCTATTTCACAAAACAGGTGAGTAGGAGAAGAATGGATCCATGAAAAGTTGCAGACTAACTCCTTTACCTTCACCAGTGAATCATACAGGACATGACCCAATATCAGCCTGTGCTATTACAGCTACATGTTGTTGTAAACAGCATGCTAACGTTAACCGTGACCGTAAAGACACGGTGGTTGTTGTGTACGTCATAACACCAGGTGTAGTTACCTGTGAGGCCCACGGAGCTCAGGTCCTGGTTCTTCAGGTTCTTCTCTACATGATACGGTGAGTCACCGTCATCCACATCCGTGATCTCCACATCATCCATGTCTCACACAAAACAAAGATATCTAAACCAGACACGAACACGTTACTGCAGTACACAAAGGTTTACGTTAACGGCTTTTTAAATCTTTAACATTTTAACAGCTACCTGTCGTTAACGGGACTTATCCGGTGTATATTCATTAAAAACTGCGAGCACTAGCCAAACACGGAAGCATCATTTTTAGATGACGTGTTCGGCTTTTTCTTCTTCTGGTGTTTTTTGGCGGATGGCAAACAGCGGTTTGGCGCATTACCGCCACCAGCTGGTGTGAAGTTCTTCTTCTTCTTTGGATTTTATTGGCAGCTGGCATCCAAAAAGTTGCATTACTGCCATCTGCTGGATTTAATTATTACTCACATTCCTAAATCCTCCTCAATAAACCTGTTCTCAAGAGATATTTAAACAAGCATCTTCGTCCTTTCCCTCTCTCCCCTCACTCCAAAATACTTCTGAAATCTCTTCTTACGAGTCTCTCTCTCTCCATTTCTGACATCATGCTCTGTCTATGTGCTACATACTTTCTACATTTAATAACTACATGTTCAACTGTTTCTGCTAGATTGCATATCTCACAAAGACCGGATGAATGTTTTCCAATGATATGTAGAGTGCTATTTAAATTACTGTGACCTGGTGTGAAGTGTTGATAGGGAACTACTTTATAGGCTTTCTATTTAGACACAAAAAAAAATAAAAATTTTGCCAAAAAAAAAATAAAATAGAAAATGAATACATTGTCTCTATCAATTTTTTTTCTCCTAAGATATTCAAATAAAAAACTATAACACTTGTGTCTTTGATGAATGTCACATATGTCCAATTTCATCTTGATTTCTTTCAGTCTCAGTGTCTTCTCTTGTACTCATACTTGACAGTCAATGATAATATTTTTCCTGTTTCTCCTCTTCCCACTTCTTTTGTCACCTTTCCTTCATCTTATGTTTTACTGTATGATACTTTTGTTTCAATGTTGTTCCTCTAAGTGGCTTTCTTTTTTCATTCGTTTTTTTTAAATTTTATTCCAATATGAGCTGGTATTGACATGTATGCATGTATTTCTACTTCTTTTGCTTTTGAATCAATTGTCCACCCAAACCTTTGAATCCCTCTGCTCTCCTTTCCCCAGCATGGTTTTAATGCATATTGTGTTAAATGATTCTCATGATGTCCTTTTAAATGAAGGCTGATGTAGGAGTTGTTCTAATTGCACCTGAACTCAGTCACACTACCAAACAGGTCTGTTCATGCTAGTGCTTGTGTTTCATTATGATTATCAGGTTTGTTTGAACATATTGCCCAATAGCATCTACATTTTATGCAGATATTTTTATACCCAGTTTCATTAAATAACACTCTGTTTTGTTGGACTTATATATCGCATACATATTTTTGTATCAGTGGTGTACCGTCTTGTGTTGGTCTGCAAGGTGCAGATACGTTGTACAGCCACTAGATGTCACTGTGTGCAGAGTTCGAAGATCCAAAGCTTTGTATCTTATTTCTTACAAATAGCCATAATAACCCATTTAAACTCTAATTAATTTAAACGACTATTAAAACCATTAACAAGTTAACATGAGTGAAAACGTGAACTGAATCACTGCTGGTGGCTTTTCACAACATTTATTTCGGATAGATTAATTGTTTTATTTTGATTTATGTCAGCGTGTCTGATACGACAACCACACAAAGCACAACTCTTACACTTTAACAATACCACTCATGATTTCAACAGTTTAATTAACAGCTAGGCCGGTTACTTTCATTTCATGAATCATACATGGAAATGACAGATTTGGTCAAATAGGAGTCAAAGATTAAACTAGATCTTAAACATGTTTTTTGCACTATTGCAGGGTTTAAAAAAAAAAAAGGATTAAATCTATGAAGCCTTATTTTTTGCATTAGTCAGCTACTGCAAATGTGAATATTTATCCTTTAAAATTATGTCATCAGTGTGGGATAACCTTTTAAATTGCAGATAATTTACATACAATGAAGTTGGACTGCCTATAGTGTACACTATTATATTAAACCCTCTTTTTCCCCCCTTTCACTTGATTGATGTTTTGTAAAGCTGCTTTCAGGAGCAATGCGTAATAAATCCAGTGTTACCTGTACAGTCTTGTACCTGTGCTTATGTGAATAAACTTCTATTCTAATTTAAAAAAAAGATAACTCACTCAGCAGTATAAGAAATCACTTTAATGTGTGTCAATTTACAAAAAAAAAAAAACATCCTGCGTCAAACAACATAGAAATAAAATAACAGAAAAGCTTTGAGGGTTCTCAGGATCCATTCACATGAGCCTCCACATCCATGTCTTCATCCCCCTCTTCATCTTCATCTCCATCATCCCTCTCCTCTCCTCCAGTCATCTGATCCTCAGTCTGGGAAACCACATCCTCGCCTCCTTCTTCTTCTCCCTCTTCTCCCTCTTCTTCCTCCTCCTCCTCCTCTTCCTCCTCCACTCCAGCTGGACCTGATTGAAAAACAAACATCAATCGATTAATATCAAGTTTAAATGATGTCAGTGAGAAATCAAAGCTAACATTTACACAGATCAGACATGTTTCCTGAGTAGAGGTCTAGGAGCAGACTCGTCCACACCTTGTGATATGATGAGTATTTGCAGCAGTATGAGAGAGTACATAGGACTGAGTGAAAATACATGAAGTGTGTTTATGGTGATAAAAGAACATGTATAACCCTTAACACATACACCATCTTCAACACCACCCCTCTTCTCTCTCCCTGAAGCTTTTGGTTAAACATATGACCGAAGACCTGAAGTTCTTTTCTTTAAGGCTCCAGAGCGGTTTGATTCCATCAATCACTTAAATAACAAATATCAATAAAATATCGTATTAAAAGGTCCCGTATTATACAAAATACACGTTACCATGTTTTTCACTAACACTAATTCTGTCTACAAACCCCCCAATCATGAGAAAAGTCCATCCTCTCCGTCTTTTGCCTGCTCCACTTTTCAGAAAATGTAAGGCCATTGGAGATTTCCCCTTAGTGAGATCACAAAGGGCAGTAGCCCCTCCCCCAGGTGAGTGACACACCCACAGCTAGGTGTTTGTTCTGCCCTCTGAGTCTGTCTAGGTCATAGCGCAAGAGAAAAACAGAGAAGATGCTTCTTTCACCAGATTGAGTTGAAATAAATCAGAAACAACGTTACTCAAAAGAATAAACCGGGTCGGTATGAAACAAAGAAAATGATGCTGAAATATTATACTTATTTTAACTTATACTTATTTTAATTTGGCTGTTAAAGATAAACCACTTATGTTTCATCTGCAATAGAAAGACAGAGTAGACACATTTGTATTCATACTTTTGTGTTATTTCTCATTAGTAGTCCTTTTGCTTCATATCTCTATCATCAGAACTAAATATGTCATCATGTTGTGCACCAGCTGCCAACACTGTCACTACATTTAAACTGCACATTAAGCAGCGTTAAATTATAAACTAAAATACAATTTGTGATTCTATTTATTATTATATCAATTAAAAAATATATATAGATATTTTTAAATCTTTGTTAGTTGTTTGTAAGTTTATTATAAAAAAAGGTGGTTAAAACTTTGTGTAACCAACCTTTAGAAAACAAATCTGACTGACAGTCACATTAATACAGAACGTGTTAGAATACATTATTGTATCTCCATCAGAGACCAGGGTTAGCGTGGGATCAGTACTGACCTTCTCTCAGGTCTCGTCCTGGGATCTGACCGGCCTGCAGCATCCCCTTTAACCTCTCCACCTCGGCCAATGACGAGGCATTAGCAATGGCATTCTGAAACACACACACAATATATAAACTGTTAACTCGGATGACATCACATTCTCCTGGTCAATGCTTCATCTCCACCTCCACGGTAATTCATCCATCCAGCCCAGGTAGAGGAAGATGAACACCTCCTGTTTCTATGTAGAACCTGCAGATTAGATTTTATGTTCAGATCGTCAGACACGCACCTTGATAGCTTCCACGTCAGCCTGAGACGGCCCCGTCCTCTTCTTCTCCAGCTGTGCTGGCACTCCAGGAGTGAACCTGAAACAAAAGGCACCCTCTTTAGACCTCCAGAAAACACACATGCTCCTCTGTGCGACCTCTTAACCAGTGTAGTATCTGTTCTTTGCTCCATAAACTGATACATGTCCACGGACAGCAGTCCTGAGCAACACTGTGGCTCCACATGTTTAAAGGCTGTCTCATAGATTTATGACCTATAGACGCTGTGTTCATGTGTTACATTAGCTGCGATCAGAGTAGATCATAAGAGTAGAGACAGATTGAACCGATCAGCAGTCAGGATCCAGTGTTTCTGAGGAGCTGCTGTCCATCGTGGACTTTCATCTTACGTTTTTGTTCGCTTGGCAATATCCTTTGCAAGTTGAGCGCCACGTTTCCCTTTGAACATTTTCTCCGCCTCCTGGCGTTCCTATGATGATACCACACAGTTAAAGAGAACATGCTTATTATAAACACACTGTGATCCTCATGCCTTGCCTTGAACTGCTTGAAAACAAGTCAATTAGACGTTCTCAGGGAGATAAACTCAAAAGACTGATTCAGGTATTTTTTCACCTGACCAGTGATTCCTTCAGAACGGGCAGTGACTGACTGTGTCCACTTAAAAGTGTTGTTTTTAATCAGACAGGCTCAGATTGTTATTCTCGTCTGACAACATTACAGATCCATACAGAGATAGACCTTCTTGGCAAAAAAAGATTACTTATTTTAAACATTACATTTCTTTGTAACATAACAAAGACTATGGTATTTTTACCTGCTCTTTTGTAATGTTAAAAGACAAAGAGTAAGGTATTTTAGGTAAAATACCTTACTCTTTTTGTAAAGTGTCTCGAGATAATACTTGCTATGAGTTGACGCTATACAAATAAAAAATTATTGATTGAAACAGTCAAGCACTTATGATAAATACAGTCATTTTACCGCAAAGGAAAAAGGAGTTTCTGTTTTCCAGCTGCTTCAATTGTCTTATTCCTCCTCCATAACTTTCCTGTCTATTTGTCAATTAGACCCAGAAAGTAATCGATAGAGTCAGGTGTAAAAAAAATACCTGAATCACACTTTAATAACCTTTGAGATGTTTTATATGAGGAGTGGAAGTATCATACATTTTATTATCAAATCAGTGATGAAAAGTGCATCAAATCACCCGGCTTCTGTGAAGGTACAGAGCTACACAAACCTACAGTGAATCTCCAGCTTAGATTCAACATGGAAGTATAAACCAGGTTTAACACATAATGGAAATGACCGTAAACAAACTAACCGATTCAGTAACACGATGGTTGAACTTTTCATTTTAATTAACAGTGTTCGGTAAAATCAAAGACTGTACAGTCTAGAAGTAAATGAGATGGTTTCTGTTCAGTCTGTAACTCTTCTGTTGCGTCACCTCACACCACTGCTTTCTTCTTCTTTGGTTAGTTAATGGCAGTTAGCAAAACAGCTTTCTGATGCACTAAAGGTATTGTCTGGCTGGAATACCTAATTTATACTCATTTCAAACATGTGTCTGTAAACGATATATTTTAAAGATGAGATAATAGTGGCATAAACTCTAGTTTAATTAAAATGTTATATTTTGGGCGCCGGTAGCCTAAATGTTAGCCTGCCATCCCGTGTACAGAGACTATATCCAATCCAACCTGTGGCTCCTTTCCTGCATCTCATTCCATCTCTATCCACTGCCCTAATCCTAAATAAAAAGGCATAAAAAGCCCCAAAATAACCTTTAAAATATGTTTTGAATATTTTTTTATTACTTGATTTTTCCCTTCACATAAATATTAACTGTTTTCATTTGTTGGGACTTCCACCCCTCATAGCATTAGGGTTCAATCAGAGTTCAGACTTGTGTTTAAGCTTCCATCTCTAACACATATCCATGACTCCCAGTCATACAGGATATTAAACTGATATAAATCTTTTTTTTTCTTCTTTTTTTTTTTAACTTACCTTTTGTTTTACCTTCTGGAAGTCCAGCACACGGATCTGTGGGATTTTGTTGATCATGTAGAGCCTGTAATGCTTCTTGTTCGTCACCGGGTTTCTTAACAAACTGAAATTCACATGTTTAATACATGTACATGTTTACATTTAAGGATTTTTATATATGATGTATTCTTATGCCTTCTTTTTTTTTTTTTTTTTTTACTAAATTCTGCTTTATGTCACATTTCTTTCTTGATATTTTCATGTATTATTTTTTTATAAATTGTCTTTTAATGCTCTCTAATGTTCCTAAAGTTTTGTTTCTAGCTCTCAGGCACGTTGAGTCGCTCTCTGTATGAATGTTCATTTAGAAAGAAATGAAAGTGTGCCTTTCATACAGATCACTTATGATGTCATAACCAGCTTACCTGAGGAGAGTGAGGGTCTTCACAGTGGCCAGTGGGTCCAGGTCTCCCTGCACACAAACATAACATATTCCCACCTGTTAAGACCTCACTAATCAAACTCAGATCAGCACAGACACATCAGATTTAAGGACTTCAAGAGGGAAACACACGAGCAGCTCTACATGTCACATATCTGATCTCCTGGGAGGTGTGTGCAGTAAACTTTACTCACATTTTAAAGATGTTTATTATATTTACACTGACATAAAAGAGAGAACAGATTTCTGCTGATACATGATTCAGGTCTGATCTGAATGTTTTCTCTTCTGTGTTCATAACTTCAGATTCAACTTCAATCCCCTTTATCTGCACCATCAGCCTCTCCTATAGTCACATTGAGATATCTACTCACCAGCTCCTGGATGTTGTTGTTGGTCAGGATCAATTCAGTCAAACAGGGTAGAGACTGCTCCAGGTTCTCACCTACACGGCTGGAGAAACGTTCACACAATTACAAACATTCAGCTTTCATTCACACACTTTCAAATCCACACATTTTTAACTTGTTCTACTACTACTACATGTGATATGATGAGTCAGCCCATACAGCTCAGTGAGTCAGTGAACTGTGTGTCTTTCCCAGTCTGATATAAACTGCTGGTTAGGATATACGTTTCCTAGTGGGGCCGACCAATATCGATATCAAGGAGGAAAATAAATCTGATACCATTATTTCTTCCGATATATTTCTTTGATGTATGTTTGATCTATAGAGACAGATATAGATATGCAGATGTATTGTGTTGATCCCTCAAAAGAACAATTTCTGCTGACAATGTTTCCCTTTTTTAAATAATTACTTTATTTTTTTTCCAAGTAGGACCTAAAAGAGCCACAGCTAGTCCCAAATGAGGAGCCTCAGGTTGAGTATCACTGCTTTGGAGAGTGATAATGCTTGTTGTAATGCAAATAGCACCCTCTGCTGGTGCAAAATAACTGCTAGAGTTATACAATGACATTCAAATTTAATGTTATTTGACTGGTGAATAAATCCAATATCGGCACTCTGCAATAAAATGAGCTGATACGGATACTCAGTAGATATGATAATATCGTCTGATATTATCGGCTGGACGATGAATCGGTCGGGCTCCCTTTCTTAGGGGTGTAGAGAGTCACCGATCCAAATGTGTGACAGATCTTGAGGTTAAAGATTTGAGTGCAGAGTCCAGGGGTGTAATTTAAAATAGAGCATAGAAAAGGTCCTAGATTCTGTCTTACAAATAAATGCTAAATGTGTGCAAAAATAATCTGAATTTGTCAAACATGCGCACACCAGAGTCGTATTCACAACGGCAGGTAGTCAGTGTTGATAAATTCAACATGTTCTTAACCAGCATGCTCTTGCACGTTCAGGGACATCCGCATTCAGAAACAACTCAAATAAACCATATTTGGTATCATCACTTCGCGTCTCTTTAAAAATGGCAAAGAGGCAAGAGTGGAAGCGTCATAGCAACTGAAATGAAAGTAGGATAAACTAGTTAATCTAGGGTGTCTCACAGTTTGATTTTGATTCTTGGGGTCACAAGTCAAATGAGAATCTATTTCTGATTCTGGATTCATGATTCAAAATCTATTTTTCAATGAGTACATACTTCAGGATCTCCTCCAGTCATCTGTGAGACTGGCTGAATGTCTTGCTGTTCAATTTGGCGTTCTACTGAGTTAAAGAGCTAAGTAAAAGTACAAGTTGATGTTAGAGATGATAGGGAACAGTAAGGTTGTTCTTGTAAATTACTGTGGATAGGTTTTCATGGGGGGAATATAAAATGGGTTGAAGCTGTGTTGATCAGTGTTGTCCAAAGGTCTTTAAACGCACCATTCCTGGTGCACACAGAGCGAGTGCTGTGTCGCCTTTAAAAGCCGTAGTAACACTCGTGGGGTGGGGGGGGGGACCGACTTGAAGCTACCAGACTCGACAGCCCACGAACTTGGAACCGGCCCTGTATCATCTTTTATAAAAGTCAAGACTACAACAAAAAACTGAACTCATAGACGAAGCCTGGGCTCATCGCTGCCCACAACGCCATCCAGTGCAATCGAGGCTGCCGTTAACCCGGCAGACCGGTGTGTAGGTGAGCTGACCCCGCCAGCCTCATGTTTTCCCTGTCGTGAGAACCAGTCCTTTCTGTCATTGTCCATCTCTTGACCTTTATTCACACTTCAGGTAAGGGGCTAGCTTTTTGATAATGTGTAGCCCGTGCTGACTGTGTGGAGCCACAGTCATGGTTAAACGTATCTAATGTTAGCGTATATTGAAACGGCATGTTGCATGTCTTAAATTAATTGTTAGAGCTGAATCTCACCAGATCCTGTTGTTGTTCATCAGGAGTGTCTTCAGTCTCTTGAGCAGCGGGAAGCCGTCCAGTTTTCTGATCTCGTTATCAGAGAAGTCCACCGTGTCAAACTGGTCCAGGGTCGCTCCCAGATTTTCAAGCACTGGGATTTTATAACCTGTAGGATGAACATGTTCATGAACGCTGAGAGGAGGAACTTGTTTCCTTTACATTTGGATATCATTTGCTGTTGGACTGTTTCAAAGACAACGTAGGTGTCTTTGGATTCTATCACGAGTACTCAAAACGCTGAAAGTTAAAAAGTGAATAATCATGAGTCCTACTTGTTTTATGTCTGAAAGCTGTGTATCTAATAATCTTTCAAATTGCTCAAGTAGAGTTCTTCAGGTAATGGTGGACTTCTTTGTAAAGGTAAGATCCTTTTTAACCAGAAACAGCTACAGTACATCACACTCTTAAAAAACACCAGACTCCATTGACAAGAACAGTTCAGTTGAAAGTCACCAGTTAACACGGTCACTCTTTACACCGTAACACCGGGAAGGCGGAATCTGTTAATATCTGTTCTATTTTACCGACATATGTACTCCTAGTCCATAATGGCAAGCTATACCACTTAACAGCTAATTGGCCAGTCCACAAAAACACGTAATAATAACGTGCAGTGTCTTCTTTGAACATAAATCTGGTTGATTACTTAAACGTAGATGTAGCTAAACTATCAGAGCTGCAGGAGATACTTGCCAGAGACTTTTTTTTAGCTAATTTCAGACAAAGCAAATGTAAACTTGTAGTAACTTAATATTGAAATAAAATAAGTTTTCTGTTCATATCAGAAAGTCAGAATACTAAACCGACACATTGGTCGGGGTTCAGCTACTGTAGAGGCCCGTGTTTAGCCTCAGCGAGCTAACAATGCTAACTACAGAACGTAAAACTAACCTCGTAGATCCAGCTCTCGGTCTCTCACAGGGTTCGTATACTGAGCAGCCTGCTCGATCAGCTCCGCTGTTAACTTCACCATGTCGATGCCAACAAGCGACGTTAAACAACAAAGAGATCTTGTATCTGAAAAACGTGCAGCGCAGACCTACAACACTATCCCGCTTCAGCACGCAAAGCGGAAGTGTGACTTCTTCTTCGGATTTATGCCGGATGCGTGTATAGAGGGGTTGACAGTCAACTTCAAGGTACACTACCGCTACCTAGTGTGTAAGTGTGGGAACATCTTCTCCTTTGTTGGAGCTTTACGGCAGTCAAATCAATTTAGATAATAGATAGATAGAATCTTTATTATCATTGTATACAAGGACACAACGAAACTTCGTTAGCAGCAATCCTATACAGCAGCGTTTACAAAAACAAAAACAAACAAAAAACAAAAATATATTTGTGGTGATATGAAAGAGAAATATGCAAAAAGTGTCCAGAGCAATTGCTGTTCAGTGAATGAATGATAATAATAATAAATAAATAGACAGTTGTGGTGACTGAAAGAATATATACAGTTATTATTTTTGCAGTGACTGATTAGGTAAACAAATATATATTCGCATTACTGACATATTCAGGTTTCAATTTTCCAATATTCCCCAATTCTCTAATCATAGTCACCTTTAAGAAAGCAACGATACATTCCCCCCCTTCCACAGTGCTTCCCATGAATTACTTCTAATACTGAAAAAACTCAAATCCAAATAGAATTTCAAGTGAAAATATCTAATAATTACCCTTGATATATAAGCCAGATTTACCTGATACATTTAGATAATGAGCAAGAATCAGTAGATGCAATGGGTAAAAATATTTGCTAATGCAGCAAGCAAAATGTATTTACATTTCATAAAATGAACTATCTGACCAAGTACAATTTGCTTGCATTTTTTTTTATCTTATTATTATTATTATTTTGCTTTTAATTTCTTGAAATAGTATTCAGATTTGTCATGTGAACGTGGCTTATTCTAAGGGTAATTAGATATTATGACAATAAATCAGTCAAATGGGCAACAGTTAGAGTTGAGTTTTTGCAGTAATTGTCCCCTTGAAAAAAATCTGTCAATCATTTATTGTCTGTCATGCATTTTTCTCCTTTAAACTAGAACGCACTCCACTGACTCACTCATTGATTGTAACACCTTGTTAGTTGTCTTCCCCTAATGAGTGTACTCTAACCTTCTGTCCTTATTTTCAACATTGCAGTATTTCCCGACAAGTGCTGTGCTGTGCTTTGTCAAACATTTTAGGACGTTTGAGCAAGTGTGCAGTGGGCGGTAAAAGCAAGATAAAAATGAGCCATCAGTTAAAACAAGATCAAATGTGCTGAGTTCAATAAATGTGATTGAAATGTATTATATGAGGAAAAGCCCCTTGAGGTGTATCACCTCGTTTATATAATCTAGTACTACATTTTTCTCCTCCAGCATCGCTGCTGCATTGTTATGACTTGTTTATCTCACTGATGGCTGCTGGGACAAAGGTATTTTTGTACCACTTGGTTTTACAGGATGGTACTTTAGGCCTACCTATATGTGCAATTTGATTTAGACAGTTTCTGTTTTTACGAGAGAGGTTCCTTAAACCATGACAGCAAGCAAAAAGATGAAATATTCAATACAAGCACGATAGAATAAGGTCATCAAAGTTCTGTTTATGTGGAAGAATGGACAGTTTTCTCATAACATCAATGGTGTCCCCTTTGATTGTTCCAAGATATCTGTAGGTTTGTACACTCTTGTAGTGGTGACTCCCTGCGCCTGGAGGGGGTCTTCAGAGGTCAATAAACATTTTAGAAATATTCATCAGAAGGAAGGATTCTTCACACCATACAACAAAGTCTTGGATGACTGAACCATGACTGGTGCCATTGTCTTGCAGCAGACTGATAATAACATAATGGTCTGCATACTTTTAGAATGGTTCCTCTCTGCTGGTGCGACACATATTAGATAGCAGCAGAAGCCTCCACCTTCAGGGGAACCAAGCTTTAAAGTTGACATTAAAAAAAGCAGAATTGCCTAGTTGAGAAATATATATTGACAATGTAAAACAACTTTAGAGACACTAACCTACTACTACTACTATAATATGACAATGATAATTAAAAAATATATAAATTATTTTATTATAATACTGTAAAATAATCTAGCTTTTCAACATCAGAATTTAGACTTAATGGTCAATGAAAAGAGGCCGCTTAAACTTGTTTGTGGAACTGCAACATGATAACTTTACTCCAACTGTTATGACACATCAGTGCTGTGGTTATAACGACCTTTCTTAAGATAGATAGATAGAATCTTTATTATCATTACAAGGACACAACGAAACTTCGTTAGCAGCAATCCTAAACAGCAGCGTTTACAAAAACAACAACAAAAATATATTTGTGGTGATATGAGAGAGAAATATGTAAAAAGTGGCCAGAGAAATTGCTGAATGAATGATAATAATAATAAATAAATAGATAGTTGAGGTGACTGAAAGAATATATATAGTTATTATTTAGCAGTGACTGATTAATTAAACAAATATATATAGAGAGATAGTGCAAATACGTGAAGTTATGGTGCAGTGAAAGAGTATATACAGTTATTATTGTGCAGTGACTGGATGAGCAAATAAATAGTTTTAGTGCAATGAATAAATAAATAAATAGACAGTTAAAGTTAAAGTGCAGTGACTGAGTAAATAAATAGACAATTATAAAGCAGTGAATTACAAAGTTATTGCACAAGTAATATTAAACAGTTAGCAGCAGTTGGGTAATTATTATTATTATGGGTGGGGAGGTGTTTATGGGTTGAGGAGTTTGTCCACAGCTCTGGGATAGAAGCTGTTTTTTTAATCTGTTTGTCCGTGTATATTTCCTTTTATTAGTATATAACAATATCATACTGTAATCATAATTAAACGTCATTAATCAAGCGCTGTTTTTTCCATGTTTATTGACTCTATGGTGTGACGTTTGTGGTATCCGGGAATAAAGGCGGAGTGAGTGCTCTGTCTGTTTCCCTCCTCTCTGTGCCAGACGGAGCAGCAGACGCGCTCAGACAGACAGAAGGTTAAACATGGATCCAAACACGACGATTCTCAGAGTCAAGAGAAAAAGGGGGATCGACCCCGCAGATGCCTTGCTGCTGGCATGTAAGCGTATCCGTCCAGAGCCGTCCCAGAGCTCAGGAGAAACGGTACCGGAGCCCAACGAGGCCGAGATAGAAAACTCTGTCTTCAAACTCGTGGCGACCGTCGCGACGCAGGTGAGAGGCCCGGCCGAGGAGAGCAGGCTAGCGGCTACGCAGCTGACGCGGAGAACGGCAAATAAACATCATTTAGCTTCTCGATACAAATGTGATGATTCACTAAAATTGGCGGACTGATGACAAAATGAATTTGACGTAGTTAGTAATTTAAATGATGGGTGAATGACTCGCATACTCAGCTAGTTGTTGTTAGCGTAGCACTCAAACATTAGCCTGAGCATGCGTTAGCTTTTATATTGACGTTTAGCGAAGCTGTGACGTATGAGGGACAAAAAATGACTAAAGTATAAATAAATAAATGTTGGGAGAAATGCATACAATAATGTATAAGTAATGAAATAAATGCATCAATAAATATAGAAATGCTGAAAACAATACATCAATTAATAAATACACTTTGTTAATGAAAAAGGCTATTTATATATTTTTACATGTATTTATTCATTTATTAGCGTATTTCTAAAGTTATATATGTATCAATGCATACATTTCCACATTAATTGAGTTATTAATTTATTTCTGTATTTTTACATTTACATATCTATTTATTTCTGTGTCCAGGTCGTAAGAGGAAAAGTATATATGTGAATTTGCTTCTGTCTGTTTTTCAAAATTGACCAATCCTACTTCAGTAATGTTAGGACGGCCCACTTAATTTACATATTTACTTTTCCTTGTACAACATGGACACATAAATAAATATGAATATATTTATTGATGCATTTATTTAATTATATACATTATTGTATGCATTTCTCCCAACATTTATTTATTTATACTTTAGTCATTTTCTGTCCCTCATAGCTGTGACGTTTTTTTAGGCTTCTAAAATGACATGGCTACTTCCATTTCCACGTATATTTACCAGAATAACCAATGTGAATACTCACAGAATCATTATAGACATAGACAGTCTGTGTTCTCTGTAACAATAATATAATACCATGATTAGCTGTTTTGATGAAATCAAGACCTTTTAATTGTTCTACTTTTACTTTTTTATTTTGATAGTAATAGACAGTGCAGGCCTATCAGCTAAATGTGACATTTTGAGAAATCAGGCGTTGATTCAATGAAGATTGGAGTTGAAAATAAAGAAATGTGTGATGTTATGTATTTTTTTGTGGTGCATCATGTACAGTTCCCTTAAACATCTGGTTCCCATAAGAATTGAAGACCATTCTATTTCTCAAATCATCGTAGAGCCTGATAGTTTGTCATCTCCTCTCCAGGATGCTCCTGTTCAGACGCAGGTCCGACAGGCTCTGGCTCGGCCTCGTATGGCCCACCCACTGCGCCCTTCTGCTGCGAGCAAGCAGCGGATAGTTGGAGACCTGAGGAGCACAAAGTGGAGTACACGGAGGGAAGAACGCTACAGAATACTGTCAAACCTCCGTACAGGGGTGTCAAGCCCAGCTGAGCACCCAACCCCCCAGACTGATGCACCAGAGGGTGCAGAGGAGACTGGGAAAGAGCATAAAACATGTCTGGGTGAAATCCAGGTCGTAGATCTTGTACATGAGGATGCAGAGGAAGAACAGGAAGACAAGCCTTCTGGCAAAGTGAGTGGAGTTTTTATTTATTTATTTTTCAGCTCTAAGAGATAAGTAATTCCAGGAATCAATACATGCATACTACTCAGAGTCCAGACTGCTCAAAGGGTGCATGCTCTAACTACTCTGCTAAACCAGTGTCCCTTAAATGCATATTATTACTCTGTCAAGCTTGGTGTTGTGAAGTTTAAGTTAGGCTTGTTTTTCTGTTCATTCAGCCTGGCTTTTTAAACTACAGTGTTTGCATGTGTATCATGTTACTCTGTTACTAACCAGCAGCAGGTCAACGGGTTCGGTTGATGAGACAGAGGGTTAACAAGTGAAGGACGGGGACTCTGGTTAAAGAAATAAAACATGGATATAAAATCTGAGTAGATCAATTCTGTAAAAAAATAAAAAGACTAAACAAAGCTCCAAAACTTGATCTCTATAAATTTTTAAAAATAAAGTATGATTTAGGGTGGAAAACTTGTTCTTGGTACCTCAACTGCATGTTCTTGGGTTCTTCACTGCTAATTTGGATGTCATGTAAGTGTGTCTAGATCTCGGTCATTCCGTGTCAATTTATGTGCAATGTGAAGCTAAGTATGCTAACATTAGCCTGCTAACTCAACAATGCAGGCCACAGGTGATTGCAGCTTGAGCAAAGGACAAATTTGTCCACCGCTTCTGCTTAATGGTAATTAAATATGGTCTGTCTTACCCCCAATCCCCACAAACTACCTAACATAAGAATCAATCGTGATTCTGTATATTGTGTTTTATTTTGAAATTGACCGGATGCTCTGTGCATTTCAATGTCTGACTTTCGGTCCAGCTTGACGTGAACCTGCCGTGTACTCCAAACTACGGCGTAGTGCATGGCGCTGACGGGCCGTGTATGTGGAAATTGGGGGTTATTCATAAATCCTTTGTGCGAAAGCGAGTGGAGGGGGGTTTGGAGGTGTGCCGCTGGAGGAGAGTGGAAGGTTTCAGAAAAGCGGAGGTGTCGCCAAATAGCGTCTTTGTTTTGGTTTAATATTGGTGCTTAAGGGCGAAATCTACTGGATCAAAAAGTTGCACATGCCCCTTTTGTATATCTGTATAACATCATGCTTACCCCCCGTATCACATTCACAGATTCTATTTTGTGCTTTCCTGCTTTTTAAAAAAAAAAAAAAAAAAAAAATTCTAGATGCTGTCCTCAGATCCAGAAGTGATCCTGTGTAACAACATGAAGATGCTGCGGGAACGTCTGAGCATATCTGGAGAGAGACTCGGAGAGGACCAACAGGAGCAGGAGGCCGACTACGTCTATGACCTTTACTACCAGGAGACGGTCACACCGGGCTGGATCCAGGACATCCTGTCTGTCAGGGCCTACGCCGATGAGGGAGAACTGGTGTGTGTGGATGGATGGACGGACAGATGAATGAGTGCTGAACTCTGAGTGAGTGAATGAAGACATGGGTGGAGTCTATAGTAGACATGGGGAGGGGGGGGGGATGTATTGCCTGAGGCATTTTGGATTTAAATATATCCAGAAGGTTGTGTTGGTGCACAGATGATCCTGACTGTTACAGATCTTTACCTGCTCTATTTAACCATGCTGTTTTGTTTATGTTTGCTTAATTAACTCAAGGATGTGACACCGGATCAGGCACTATTGTTTTTTTTATCACTCCATACCTTATGAAGTTGTTGCTGGTCTGATGTAACATATGAGAACATCATACAGAAGCCTCCTGAAAATCTACATGGAAAAGTATTCAGAACAGTCTCTCATATATGTGGCACTCTTAGTTTAGGGAAACATTACAGGGACTTGTATTCAAACGTGTCTTGCTTGTTTGAAAGTGCTCAGGGTAGTGTAATAGATTGATTTCAGGTCTGTGTCTTTAACAACAAGGGTTGACTTGTTATTTTCACACTCAGTCGTCTGAGCATAGTAAACAAGCGATGACTGGCTGTCAGATAAATGGTCATTTTATTTGTCTAAAGGTGCCTGATGTGGTTCACGAGGAGGAGGTGTATGAAGATGAAGACGATGAAAACGAGGAAGGCAACTGGAGGAATGACTACCCCGATGAAGGAAGTGACGCAGACAGTGACCGAGAGGAGCGCTATGGTGGTATGTAGTGATCTGACAAGGGCTCAGTAACGCTGAAGAATGAATATAGGCCAAGGGGGATGAGGTCAGAGTGCTAGACAAAACTCATCTCCTCTAACATAAAACAAAGAGTTTTTAGCTTGTTGCTTAAATAGTACCTTTTACTTTATGTGTATAGTTAAAAATGATACCATAATGTATATTACTGTTGTTAATGTTAGAAGTAGATATGATTAGTGGTGACAGTAAGGGTCAGTATATGATTGTCCTTTGTGTGTATGCACAACATCTCATGCCACCCCTTCATAAGTCAGGGTCCAAGTTGGGCAGCCCCTCTACTGCACTGCGTATAATCTATCCCATAATAAAGCTACAGTGTCACAGTACCGTGTCAGCTTCATGTTCATGCATTAATCGAAGATTTGATTCTTCCTGAAAAATCAGTTATCCAGATTTTCGTCCTGACAAGTTGGTCCACGGTAATCCTGGATATCTATAGGAAAACATTTTTTTTTTAAAGAAGAGGGGAAATAAGAAGCCTAGAATGTGTGATGATACTTTTAATATACAAGTGTCCGTGTTGATGTTTGTGTCGAGCTCAAACCCAACTTATTTTAAAAGCGGACGGTGGTTCACCCAGGGGTGCTTTCAAAAGGTGGAGAAGGGGTATAATATGTCCTCTTTAAACAGTCCCCCTGTGGTCTAAATGAAACATCTGTGCTGTGCATTGGTCAAAATATAACATGAATCAAGCACCAGAGGAGGTTTGTGACCCTGTATAAACCAGCTCTCTCAGAACGCTCCGTTTTGGTGTGTGTGTCTCTTTAAATGCAATGAGCCCACCCCCCTGAGTTTACCCCGTAGACATCACTCCTTCACTAGCGAGAATAAAAATGGCCGACCTGTGCAAAAGTTTTGTTCTTGGCTGGGGGTGAAGTCCATGGGTGGAGATAGCAGGGGAGGGTTTTTTTTTTTACCAGAATCCAGCTTGTGACATCACAAGTTGAGAATATTTAAAACGGAGCATTTTTCTGTGTTGTAAGACTTATGCAGACCACAAACAAAGGACAGGATGTGTTTATTTCACATTTTGTGGGTCAGTAGACACTCAGGTTACCCAAATATGTTTAAAAACACTGTGAAAGAGGATTTTTCACAATATGATCCTTTTTAACACGGAACATACAAATAAAGGTTTTTCTCTCGTTACTCGCTCCCATCGTAAAGTACTCATTCCCCATCGTAAAGCTTGAACACTGACCCCTCAGACTTTAATGATGACAGATCTGTAGTGCGTGAGGGCTTGAGGGACACACTATCATGACATCACACAGTGCCTGGAAACAAGATGTGCCATTCCATAATTATAAAAAGCCACATGTACTGTTTGAATAACTCTACATGTACGTCTGTGTACAGGTTACTGGGAGGAGGAGCACTCGTACAGCAGGAGGAGCTGGGAGCACTACCAAAGGGAGGTGCTGCATGAGCTGGGCCGCCAGGGTGAAGATGAGGATGATGATGGGGACAAATATGATTCAGATTGATCAGGTCTCCTAACCCACACCTGTCAGTGTATCCTCCAAACATCCCTTTTCACAAACCCCACGCTCCGTAGCACTCTGTATAGCTGAGGGGAGACGTCTGCAAGATCAGCATGGAACAGAACACTCATCAGAATTTATTACAGTTAAGTGAAACTGGGGCGGCATCTGCTATACCCCGTTAATGTCAACCATCCAAATCTAGCTTTTTTTTTTTTTTCAAATGCTTGGACAATATGACAGACTGTAATCTTAACAAATGAAAGGTGTAGGTTCATGTTAAAAATTTGATCAGTTTTAATCAGTGCTCACAGCCAGTGAACATCACAGTGGCTGCTAGCTGAACTACGGCTTACCTTTCTCTTGGTACTCTGCATGTTTTAAGGTTCAGAGCCCGTCATCGTCCATATAAAGTTAAAACTAGAGCGGAATTTTCCACAGAGGTCTCTTCCTCTTAAAGAAACCTACTTGGCATTTAAAAGCAGTAAACGAACACTTAACTTTGATTAAAAACAATCGGGGTTACTTCCTTTTTCTTACAGGTTAAACATGAGAGAAATAGTCAACACCCTCCCCACACACAATTTATATTGAACAGCAAAATTGGATTAGCCTGATTAGCTTCTCTGTTGGATACAGCCCAAACCCAATATGCTAACAAGAACAATTTAGTATAAATGTCTAAACCTGCATTAGTATTTGATTTTCAGAGTGGACTCTCTCTCCCCTCGTCTACACAGAGTCAGGGAGGCGGTGTGCTTTCCAGTTGGATCCAGAGTGTCTTTTTATTTTTTAACTGTGGTGGAGTGAACTTGTGTGTGGGTGTTTGTGTTCAAAGTGAATGTGTGTTAGAAATGTTGCATATTAGTGTTATATGCCCGGTATGCTTTGTGCTTTTAACACTTCTGTTAGTGAGACATCTTGAAGCTGCGTGTGTTTGCATTTTAGGGTGTTTGCATTTTGTGCATGGTAGTGTGTGTGTGTGTGTGTGTGTGTGTAGGTACACTTGTGTATGTTAAGGTTTTTTTGTTTTTTTTTTGCATAATGTGAGATGTGTGATACATAAGCGTTGTTGTATGTGTGGTTTAGAAAATCCTCTTTGATTGTTTCTCTTGGATGCTTGTTGAATGAAACTTTTTGTAAATATGTAGATGTGTATAAAAAGAAAACTTTGAAAATAAACTTCAAACATCTGTGTGAATTTGTCTTACATGATCATGCACATCCTACACATATGATCGGGTCAGACATGAAACAGGTTGTACCTCCATAATGGAGATGGAAACATTTGGAAAATGATTCTTATCTCTAATGTGTCAGGGCTAAAATAAGGGCTTCATTTTGCAACATTATTTTGCAGGGAGATGCATGAGCACTCTGTCTCCTTGGATACAGTGCTCAAGTAGAGTAACAATTTCAACCTTTACTCTTTTCAAAGTTCATGTACCAACTTCTAAAACATTTTATAAACATCGTCAGACATTTTACTAATTTCGAACACTGAAAGTGAGCCTAATATTTGATTAAGAAACAAGGTAATTATAAACCAAATATCTTGTCTTTATATAACTATCCTGTGTCGCCCTGTTACTAGACATTTGTAGTATTAAGAAAATATGTACACATTCATTTCACTTAATGATACTGTCTTATATGACATTGGACTACTTTTTGTATATTTACAAAAATGGGTAGAAATATATACTTATGCACTTTTAAATATTTACATTTTTTATGGAAGGCATCTCGCGACCCCCACTTTGGGAACCACTGATTTAGACTGAGTGATTATCCCTGGGCGATGTATCCTTCAGAAAAAATACATTCACTACCTGATTATCAAACTACAACTTATAGTGTTCCTTAAAGAACTATTTTTTTAAATTTGAAATTCCCCTAAAATTATAATGAACATGAAACAAATATTAAGTTCATGGAACCAGGAGATATACCAGGAACTATCTCATTTACTCTAAAAGCTGCTGTGAGGACAAGAATGTTTAAAGCAATACCATCCTGCTTCTCGTGAACACAGGAATGTTCTCCTGCTCAGGACGTTGTTTCTGGTGTACACTGTAACCTTAAGAAAATTTAAACTATTGTTTTTTTTGTCCATGTCCCCTTAGAGGCTCCATAATGTTCAGTCTCTCTTTTTGTTGGTTTTAGAATACATGACCTCAGTACTTGACCCCCCCCCCCCCCCGTGTTTCGCATGCTTTAAAGTGTACCCACTCAATGCCCCTCACCCACATAGCCTGTTCATTTACTGAGCCATTTAAGATTAACCCAAAAAATCAAGATAACATGAAAAGTTTTATAGCACAAAGTTTTGTTCACACTGCATTGTCCTGAGACGAGGGAAGGTCAGTAACACGTTGACTGCAAGATCCTAAAAATATCCCTTTTTTTTAGTAAGTATAAAATCTTGTGACTCACTTTTTTGTTCAGTAATTTACTTTCCCATCCAGGATTAAGGAAGTGCTTCTCTGACTTCCTACAAACCACTTCAACACAAACATAAACAACAGAGGACAAGTTGACATATTTGATGAAAAGAAACCTTTTCATTGACATCGTATAGTCTCAGTCTACTTAACTGCATGTGCAGTCACTTATTTCGAGTCATTTATTTCATATTTCAAAAATGTAGAATTTATTCACCCACATCAAAGCTGCAGTTTCCCCTTTTTAACTTCCCCCTGGATTACATGACACAGTATCTAAATAAACCAGTGTGTTTCTGAGATTTGTGACAAAAGCACTAAGCAAAGACTCAAATAGATTTCACTTTTATTCCCAATGTGTTGAAAAAGATTTCATTGACTGCAGAGACTCAGTTATTGTGAAATTAAAAAATGTGGATTCTTAAATACACTGTGTTGTAAGAGTTCTTCACATGAAACAATCGAGAAGAGAAGATGTGCAAATGTCAAACAATCAACTGGACTTGAAGACAGAGCACTGCAGCTGATGCCTGAGTTACTATGTTGAGCCCAGCTGTTGCTGAGTCAGAACATCTGTCAGTGTCTTTAATACAGCACGTTGTAAGACGTCGAGAAAAAACAAGATTTAGTGCCGCACAGTTCAAAGCAAACATAACCGAATGGGAAAATCGGTTTTGGAAGTGCTTCAAATGTTTACAAAAAGTTGTTAAATACATTAAATGAAAAAAACAAAACAAAGAAAAAGAAACCAAAGTTAAATTGAAGAAGAAAAAAACACAAACAAAACACTGAACGCACGGCACTTAAAGTCGATGAAACTGTCGGGATGATAAATCTTCTCGTAGCTTCACACACACAACGTATTTCATAAATATATTTGATTCCCTTTTCCATTCCAGAACTTAAACATGACAGATCCTTCAGGGTGGTATGCTCACTCACACATACTGCATATAATATTGTTTTTAATTTCTAATTCATCGCTCTGCATCATTATCAGGTCCCTGTGGTCGTGTGCAGCTCCTGTCAAATCTCACAGGCACATCTTATTTACAAAGTATATATAGATATATATATATATACAACTAAATGATGGACAAAAAAGGCAAATCATTCATAGTTGAGGTCATTAAAGAGTGTGATGAAGGAATCAAACGTACAGCATGTTGACAGTTGAAAGTCATTGAAACCTGGGATAAATCTGCAGGTGTCTGTGTGCATCATGTGGCAGCATTTCAGTGTTGTAAACAAGTCAGTTATAGTTTAATAAGAGGGACAAAGTCCTTTTTTTTCACAGTAGACTTTCTCCTCTGTTTCCCCTGGTGACTGTCAGCTGTGAGGAAGCAGAGACGTTTTGGATTTATTCACTTTTGTCCAGCTCTGTGAGTACACAGAAGCAGGTGAACTGAGTGAGGTGAGTCAGAGAACCTGCAGGAAGAGACGACATGTTAGCCTGCTCAGTCATTAAAAACAATACGTGTGTCCCTGTTGCTGGGATGCTGGACAATGTGTAGGTCGACTCACGTAGCAGCTTGGTGATGATAGGTGGTCGTTTGGACACTGGCAGATGGACACCCATGAAGTAGACGGGAACCCCCGACAGGGCGATGCCAATGCCGATCAGAGAATTGATGGTGTCGCTGTAGAGGGGAACGGCCACCAGGAAGATTGTGCACAGACAGAAGATGACCGGGTACACCAACGTCAGCTGCAGGAGGGAAATCAGGAGGCAGACTGAGAAGCTCAATACACAACTAAAAACATATTTCATTAAAGGATCTTTGCTTCCATTATGTGACTTCTATGTGATAAATGTTTGACCTGGTCAGTTCATTAAAATGTTTACAGTCAACTGGATAAAGAAGTATAAACTGTGTTTTCTCAGTGTAAGTGTAGAAATGTGTCACGAGGACTTTTAATAAACCACTAAATGCATCTCATTTATGAAACTGATATCAGAAAGAGTAATGTTGTTATTACATGATTATTAATGATGGTTCAATAGTTATCTATTCCTCCTTTCATTCATTTTTATTTGATCAAATTATGGCCTATTTGTTTTTTTTTTTTCAAATGCTTGGACAATAAGGAGCTTTTATTTGACTTGTTGACATAGACAATATAAATATGGACATAGTTATTTTAAAGATGTTTTATGCTACTCTAATGTATTCATTTAGCAAATAATGAATAAATGGATTGGTGCAGAGGAAAACACAGGAATGTTTATCTGGTCTTTCTGACCTTGAGCGGTCTGGGTCTGTCAGGCTCCTTCCAGCGGAGGTAGATCTGCCCGGCGATGGACAGACCCATGAAGAACCAGTAACTAAAGCTGTAGTAGTTGATGAGCTGGAAGACATCCTCCACTGTGAGGTAGATCAGTGACATCACACACTGCACAGAGGACAGGAGAGAGGACAGAGGAGAGACAGTGAGGGAGAAACTGTTAAAAAAAACGTCTATAGAAGAAAAGGACTGCATTATTGTCCCCTCTTTGGTTTAACTTAAACCTAAGTTTTTTTTAGAATGGAAAATAAGTTTAGCATAGTCACTATTAGGGCTGGGAATCTTTGGGTGTCTCACAATTTGATTCGATTTTCGATTCTTGGGGGTCACGATTCGATTCAGAATCTATTTTTCGATTCAAAACGATTCTGGATACAAGGATCTACTCCAGTCATCTGTGAGACTGGCTGAATTTCTTGCTGCTGCATTTGAGTTAAAGAGCTAGCCTTAGCATTTAGCAGGGAGTGACTGATCAGCCAAACAAAAAAAAAACGATTTCTGAAAGTTATGAATCGATTTTACCTCAGAAGATAAGAATCTCGATTTTTTTTCCCCCCACCTCTAGTCTCTATCATAACCACTGTAACAACTGTGAAGTAACATTTCCTGTATCTCCTCTTCTAACATTTACATATCATTAGTTTTATTCAGACTGCGGTTTCCATCTGCAATGTTTACGCCCCTGTGATGTTTGCGGGGGGGGGGGATTCCCCCTCTGTACCATCTTTGGAAGTAGTAAGAGAGATACTGTATCAGAGGAGCCAGTGGGGCAGCTATAGCTGTGCTGTGCTTCTGAAACACAATGTAAATTCAAAGACTGGGACACCAATATTACGCCAATGCGGAGTCAGTATGAATATACAAAGACGTGATGACGGCTGAGCTCAGGTACGGAATTTTTGCGGAAAAAAAGCAGTCTGAAAAGGGCTATAGATACATTTCCGTACATTGAAGAGGAGAGCAGGGATGGGAGTGAATCTTTGAATGTGGATCATGGACAGAGCGTCTGGAAGGTGACCCTCACGAGAGCCAACGAAGAACAACCTGGACACAACAAACATGGATTACATGAAAGAAATAAAATAACTTTTATACCGCTCATATATTAAGTAAGCACAACCGGAGCCAGAGAAAATGAGAATGAACAGGATAAGCACCTGGATGCCGCTATAATGGAGGCGTTGAGGCCTCCATAGCAGGACAGAGCCACAGCGATGGGGATGATCCAGCTCATCACGCCGAGAGTGTGATCTGCAAAAGTCTACAGCAGACAGTAACCGATTTAACCGCTGCAATTTGTGCATCTTGTGTCCAAAAGGGCTTACAGCTACTTTACTTACCACTGCCACTGCATCACTGGCCAGTATGGCACTAACATCCAGAACAGCATAGTAAGCCACGTTGGTGAGGATGTAGATGATGGTGACGATGGGCATAGAGATGGCGATGGCCAGCGGCAGGTTCCTGAAACATCAAGATCATTAACAGGCTCATTCAAGTATTCTGACCTGCTGCTTCTGCTTTATACACTTTGTACTGAAAAAGGAAAAACAGAAAAGAAAATACCTTTCAGGATTCCTTATCTCCTCTGTTACAAAGTTAAGGGTGTCCCAGCCGGAGTAGGAGAAGAGCGCAGAGTAGAGCGCCAGAGCAATGTCCCCAGGGTCTGTAGACGATCCCTGAAAGGATGATTCAAAGTTGGTGGTGTAGCCTGAAATGGAGTACAAATTAAGGACACAAACTTTCTTAGGAGCAGTTTAAGCCCATGATGTATCAGAAAAAGTGACATGACTCGACTAAACGAGCTCACAGAAGGTCTTTCAATGAGGAATGTAGTGTGACCACACACTTACCCTGGCACAGCTTGACGATCCCACTGATGATGATGACGATGAGGGCGGCCACCTTGGCGTAGGTGAAGATGTCCTGCACACGGGTGCCCCACTTCACATAGGCAGAGTTGATGAATGTCAGTAAGCCTGTGGAGAGAGAGGGACAGGGGGGTGTCACAGACTTTATTGGATAAATGTTTTACTCCTGATAAAATAACTACGGGGGACACCGAGCAGGTCCGAAAAGCTGAGAATATTTTTAAACTATGAAGTCCCTACTTGCTCTGCGACACCATTACTGAATGTACCCCAGCACTTGTATCTGCTTTAGATGTTTCGTTAAATTAAATATTAGAACACATTTGAAATAACATAAATGTGGATACTGTGATTGGCCAGCTTGATAATATCATCCAGCATAAATATCATACAAGCTCTTGTACTTACATATACAGGCTGCAGCGATGAGCCTGGAGGCAACATATGGGGGTTCACACGTCGGGAAGAGAGGCTGCACCAGGTAGTTAGCGAATGTGATTGCGATGACCGCCTGGCTAGTCGGCTCAATAATCAGCAGAGACGTCCACAGACGAATGAAAGCGATGAAGCCCCCGAATGATTCCAGGATGTATGCATAAGATGCCCCCGATTTGGTGATGGTGGTGCCCAGCTCAGCGTAGCAAAGGGCCCCCACTACAGAGAACAAGCCCCCGATGGCCCAGATGACCAGCGACAGCCCGTAGGAGGCGCTGTAGAAGAGCACGCCCTTTGGTGAGACAAAGATGCCCGAGCCGATCATGTTTCCTACGATCAGGCTGACTCCGTTGAGCAGCGAGATCTCCTTCTTGAGCTGCATGCTCTCTTTGGGCGGCTCCAGAAATTGGGACGTGTGACCAGCACTGCCGTCGTTCTTCTTGGATTCTTCATTGTCGGCCATGTTGTTTCGTCTTAGGGCTGAACCAGCAGCAGCCTAGGACAAGCAAGTGGACGCTAAAGGCCCCCCGTCCCTCTCTGGAAACAACCTGCCCAACAGATTTGGATGTCATTTTTGGTCAAGAAAAAGAGAAACTTTAACTCCAAAAAGAGAATCTTGTGTTACAATTTTCTTTGGACTAGATATTAGGACGTGGGATGAATAAGTAGAGGTGGGCGATATGGGAAAAATATCATATCACGATTTTTTTCATACTGATCTTTAGACAAATTTGTAAGTTACTGACCAGTTCAACCAAACTTATTTCCCTGTATAATGTTTTTAAATGCACAAAAACTGTGCTGACAAGTTTAATCTATTTGAAAAACATCTTAGTAGGAGGTCTGGAGGTCTCTCACCCAGAACATCTTTAGCAACAGAAATGTCTTTCCCTCAATTTGATCAATATTTATGAACAATTTGAAGGTTTTCCTCACCACTTTGAAATGATGATTTAGTTATGTGTCCTCTTTTTATGTTCATCAGGAACATTTTCACGCTGTGATGCATTCATTTAAAAACATGTAGACTTCAAGTTCTTGTGTTTCTGTTCTATTTTAGTCCTGCAGAGTTCCTCCAGCTGTAGCTTCATACAGGCTCTGCAGCCTTTGTTGTTTTTTATGACATCATTTAGTTTGGTTTATATATAATCAAACATAATACAGAGTGTGTTCATTCTGTGACACATGATCAAAGTAAGTTTTACTGACAGAAGAGTTTAATTCATAGAGGGGGCGGGACAGTGTTGATTGACAGACAGACAGTCACCATGGTTACTCACTCTCACCTGCCTGCTGCTTTGTAACGTCGTTTAGCCTAATCCCTATAAATTCAGTTATCACAACAGGTGAGCTTCGGGTGGAGAGGCTTGGTAGTAACTTTTAAAACCCGAGAGAGAGCAGAAAACACGGACAGCAACATTTTAACAACAATCACAGGAAGCCACACCTTAAGGAATAGCCTACTTCTTTACTTCCCTTGAAATAGCAACATAATTTCCCCCCATGTCATTTAGAAGGGGCAAGCCTCAACACTAACAATTGACACCAAAAACCTATGAGAAAAAAAAAAGTATAAATAATATACTAAGAAGTAGGGTCATTTTCTCTTAGAATGATGAAGGAGCAGAATCAGTGGTCATTAGTTCACTCGGTTCATATTTAACCACTGATTTATGTTAAAAGGATCAAATGGATGTGTTGTAAAAAGTCTGAAGACGGTTTCATATCAGTGAATGAACTCAAAGCAAACTCACCCACTAAACACCTCCTGCTTTTCTGATGATCACAGACCGTCAGTGACTCACTACGATCTCATAACAACAACAACAGGCATGTGGAGAGCAACACAGCAGTTTCCTCCTGCACATTCATTCACACTATCAGCTGGAGTGGTTTGGAGGTGTGATTCTCTATGTCAGTGTGTGAACTCGTGTGTCAAACTGTGAAGTGCGTCAAGTCTCATAAAGCTCAGTTAACAATCGTGAAGGAGATGTCAGGAGTTATGTACTAGTACACCCTGATACTTCATGTTCACATGCTATAGCCAGAAATAAAAAACTAATATATTCAACTCAGTTATAATTGTATAGCTCTGCTGAAATAATCCTTAACCTTGATTTGATGGTAGGCTGCTTAACACTCTTAAAAAAATCACTTACAAGCTCAGCAAACCTTGTTAACTGCTTGCTTGGGTGTGTAAAAGGTCACAAAGGTCTAAAGTGCTTTTCATAAGGTTGTGATGTTCTGGGTTTGAAATAAGCCCAGCGCCTCTGCCATGATTCCTCTACCACTTCAGATTTCTATATTTTTAACTTTAAGTTTCCCTGACTTTTGAGATTTTGAAAGGCATTATTCACATTTTCTTATAATTGTGCATTATCAGTTTTACAGTAGTTTTATATTCCCTTAGTAATAGAGACAAGCTCTAGTCTTAAAACAATATGTTTAAGGAGATCATTATAATTATATCTAGGTTTCTATTCATTCATCTATTTTCTCCAAATCTGTGTCAAACACAAAACACACACCACCTGCCTGTTAAAGTATTATGAGTAGTATCTTCTTGTGTAGTAGTCCACCATAAGATATTTCAAGTTGGGATCCGTCTATTCTCTGATGCGATGATAGGTATGAAATATGAGTGCTATGTGTGTCACAATAATATAAACGTGATTATGAACAAAGCGTTTCAAAGCATCCCCGGAAACACCGGCATCAAGCTACACAGCATTACCGACCTCCCTTCCGCTTCACTTTTCAAAATAAAGCAACAGTCGCAACAAGTTCAACTTTATTTTCTCTATTTCCGTCAGTCTTACCTTCACCAAGTCATGTCAAGTATATTTGCATTAGCCATAGTAACATATCTCACAGAGGGGGCTTTAAGGGCCACAAAAGCACAAAAAAAAGATTATTTCAAGGACAAACCTGAAATATCACATAAGAACTGGAACAGGTGAAAACCCATCATTCACCAAGAAAAGCTCTTTGAAGAAGCAGGTGAGAATTCACACATGTTGAAAGATTTCAGTGCATTGGGCAGGTTTGTCAGAGGTTCCGGTGACCTGACATTTCACAGGAGAAGTCACCAAGGTGAGAAGTCGTATGTTAGTAAAATATGTGGAAAAGCTTTCAGTGTCTGATTCTGTAAATTAGGTATCCATGTGTGTAGATATGTTGGAGATGCGTTTGAGTGGTCGTTGCTTCTACAGATACAGCTTCTTCTGGCAAATGCAAAACAATGATAATATACAGGTTTGCTTTTATACACTTGCTAGTTGTAGTCCAATAAAACGGGATGATAACCTAAAACAACACACCTATTTTGCAAAAAATTCAAAAAAGTTATTGTCCGGTTTTCTCGACCTGCAGACTTCTCATCGTTCATCTGAATCCTAATGGAGGCAACCAAAACCAGAAATGTCACCTCGTTAAAATGACCCTGCTTCTGTTTCTGATACATATTGCTCATCATTTTTGTAATAAATCTGGTTTTCTGGCTTTCATTTTGAATGTGAACATCCTCACTTCCGGTAACATCTCTGCTGTTAGCTTGCCGCTACATCTGCTGACAGCACAGACCTGACTTCCCTTTTGTCCCCTCTCTCTTATTCCGTGTTTGTTTGTTCCCGTAACAATGACACATATTATCTCGCGTTAGCAAAACAGACTGTTGTTAATGACATTTCCCGGTCTTACCTGGTGCTGGTTTACCTCCTCTCTGCTCGGGTTTTGACAGCCAGCCAACTCGGTGTCCGTCCTCAAACGCATCAGCAGCAGCAGCAGTAAACAACTGGCTGCTCAGCTGGTGACGTCACATGAAGCTGCTGACGTAAAAACTACAGGCCTCATCTTTTCTCAATTAATTTTTAATGATTTGGATTGATTTTGAACATATGTATGAAATGTTATGTGGGACTCAAATTAATTTATATAAAAAATATTTTACTCTTTATTAATGAAAAATATAATGACAGAAGTAGCATGGTTATCTTTTTTTAACCTTCTCCTTTTACATTCATGCTAATGGTCTAAAACAAAACCCAATATTCACCAATCTGAGAATGAAAGGAAAATGTTCTTTGAAACACTCACAAATAAGAAAGCTAGCAGGACTATGTGCATTTAACAAAGCCTTGAAAAACCCTTTAATTAAAGATTATATTAAGATTAACTTTATTTGTCCCACGAGGTGAGACATTTGTCTTGGGCACTTCACCCGAGACAAATACCCATTATTAATACTTTTCTGTTTCTACTTCAAATTCATTTACAATAGAATAGAGTATAATTACTTTATTGATCCCTACAGCAGCAGGTTATCCAAACACACAATATTAGCAAATTTAAACACAATAGAATATTAAATACAAAGTAAATAAGCAATAAAAATATCAAAACTAAGAATGGGAATATATACAACCAGGATTTAACTTATTACTAGTCGCATTACTAGTCTTAAATATGAAAGATTAAATGTTAATGTGCAAAAACAGAGTTGTAAATGGACAGTATTGACATAGGGAGATGTGCAATCAGTGACACATACGTTAAAGTGCAGGAGTGTAGACATGTTATCAGCAGAAAATGTGACAATGTTTTGTCATTTCCTCTCTTAGTATTTTCTTGTTGTCAAACAACGGTTGTTATCTAAAGAAAAAAGAAAAAAAAGAAGAAAAGAATCAACCCTAGGCTACACTATGCATTACTTCCTTTTTTTGAAAAGACTGTAAATTATTTTCAATGCAATGTTGTTTCAATTATTTTTTCATTACAAAAAATAGCTGTTTTATTTGAATAAAGTCAAAAGTTCAGGATAAAAACAATGTTACATTATTATTATTATTTCATATTACTTGTTAAAATTCATGATCATAAAAGTTTATTTTGTAACAGAATTTTGTAACATTTTTTTCAGAATAAATTAAAAGCATAGTAGAAAATGAATTGTCTTAAACGATCATTTTGTTGTAGGAGTTTTATTATTTCACATGTTTTACTTTATTTCTTTTTGTCTCCCTCTGAACCCCTGGCACATGTCTTTATTTGTATATTCACCGGTTACATTTTTTTTTACAGAGAAAAACAACAACTACTACAGAAGTAGTCACAACAAGTGTGAGGACTGTTTTTCGGGACACACATTTCCTCACTGACTGAAACACTTTTATATCCGTCAGTTAGTTTGACCAACTGTTTTTTTTACGATACTGAACTGGAAACAATATAAAAGCAATGAGCCTCATCAAGTAAAGCTCATCATTTGTTCTAGTAAGCTTTAGTAAACTGTATAAACCAGACTAGCAGCTATAAAGAAAACCTATTCCTGAGACTGAAGCTTATTCAGCAGCACCATACAAATCACTCGATCACACTGAAAATCAACATTAATGCTGATTATCTTAGATGAAGCATGATGTTGTATTGGTTTAAAATCCATTTCCCCCACATTTTGTCACAGCATGGACATCAAGAGTCGACTGGGATTGACACTGAGCTCGATGCTGCCAGTGTGTGAAGACCGGACATGTAATTAGAGCAGTCCTGTGAGGAGCATGGGGCAGAAGGGGGGTGGGCCTGGCAGAACTGTGTGTGCCATTATCATGTCAGTGATTTATCTGACGTTCACACACGCAAGCACACACAAGTGATAAAAGGATTTCTTATAAAGGGTGACACAGTGAAGACCCCTTCCCCTTTGATTCTCCTTCAGGCTAAGAGAGCTAAAATGATCTCAGTTCTGGTGATATATATCTAAAAAAAACAAAACTAAATTAGTCATGTGTTTAAGAGAGAAGCTGCCCAGTGACAGACATTAATGTTATACACATCTCAACAGGGAACACGTACCATTAGCTCTATGATTTTATGGAGATACTTTATGGTCTTCCTTATGTTTGACAGTACGACCCCAGCGCTGGTCTGAGGCTATATTTGTCAAACTTTGACCTGCCAAGTCTGCAGTGTCTGTGGTGTAAATAAAAGTGTTTAAAGTATCAGAACTGTTGATTTCAGCTTTTTGGAGACAGCTTCTTCCAAAAAGGGATGGTCTATTACTGCATTGAAGTAATAAACAAGATGTACGCAGCAGAGACAAGGAGAGTTTTGTTGGCTAACACGCAGCAAATGAAGAGAACAACAACTCTTAAACCTCCCGGGAGGAAACACATGGGCAGAGATAAGGAGGAGGAATGACTGAGCAGGAAAACAACCAGCCTCCAACCAGTGCTCACTTTGCAGCCATGCAGTCACAATCAGACAAAACTCACAGTACTTCATACTTTATAAACAAAAAAGGCTTTTTATTCAATATTTATATACATACAGGAAAAACTCAAATATATACAAAATCATTTCAGGGACATAAAATATCTCTTTAGAAAATAAAAGTGCAAATCTCACAGTGACTGAAAAACTGACGTGGGTCTGCTGCAGATGACAGACTGGTCATCTTCACTCAAATTATATCAGCAGGAAATTAAAAAAGTATCTGGATCACATTGGACCATTGAAATGTACAGTTCTTTTAACTAACACCACTGAAATGCTTTTTGGTCCATTTTGAAGATAAAGACCTAAAATGATTTTTTTTAATTAAAGGTCTTAATATTGTCTGGAAAAAGTCCTCCTTGTGTCATGAAACATTCAACAACTATCTTACAATGCAACAAGTTTAACCTGAAATCTCTACAATGTAAAATTCAACATGCTGAGGTTCTATAAGTACATTTATGATTCTAAAGTGCTACTCACCAATAGCTCTAAAACAAATGATGCACAGTACAAAAATGGAAAATATAAAAGCTTAAGTAAGGCTCAAAGATTCAATAATTATATACATATTCATATATTTAAAAGACACAGTAATGAAAATCACAACACAGTAACCTGATATCATATACATATCTCTCTGTTCCCCTGTCTGGAAATCAACAGTATCTGTATCTCCAGCTTACAGTTTAAAATCTCAAATAAATCCTTCTATAACTAGACCCAGTCTAGGTTTCTTTTCAACAGGCTCCTGGCCTGTATTACAAATTCCTGAGTGAAGGTGTCTTTTCTTCTTTACTCCAAGAAAGAAAAAATCAAAGTATCAAGTTTCTTTTTAACCTCTTCTGACTGCAAAATTGGAAAGGATTGATCAAATACTTCCAGCAAGATGTTCATACTAATATCACAATCTCCAGGCTTTTGAGTACCATCTGTAGCTCTGAAAACAGTAACATCTTGTTTCCCATCCTCATGAGATGATTTATAATCTAGAGAATAATAATTAAATTAAAGTACCAAGTCCTCGGACTGCCACGCAGGTATTGTGTATGAAACAGTAAATCTCAACAGTCACAATCAGTAGAACAACATCCTCTCCATTCGATCATGCACTTTGATAAGACCATTGTCTACTTTAGCTTAACTACTGCTGCAGCTTCCTTTCGGCTACCATCTGAAAAGAACTTGTGCATCTTTGAATTAACTTCTCTGAGTTCTGATGTTAGCCAGTGGTCTGTGCTGAAAGACTTCCTTCTCAATGCAATGCCTGGTTTACAGTCCACTTGAGAAGCAACTGTGTGTTAAGCTCACAAATGAAGCATAATTTGCCCCTCCAAATATATTTGAAAAGTAAATTCAATAGTTTGTTTGGGTCATTACAGCCCCTTTGGAGACCCTGTTCATCTGTTTCTGATGCATCTCAGTTCAACTGGAAATAGGAAGTCACACAAATGCTTCTCTCTGGTTTACTTCAGCGGTATCTACCAATAAAGAAATACATTTTCTTGCCACTTTTTACTTGCAACTAATGGGTCTTAAATTTGTGAAGAAATAACAGCATCATCATGTAGATTTGCAATAAGTAAAAATGTAAGCTTTTGTCAAATCTGTCCCTAAAGAGGAGGAGACAATGTTTGTCCATTCATGTGTTGAATGGAGGTCGGATCGATCATATCTGAGGCATTCCAGGAAGTCATGAAAAATCTCAACACTTATTGGCTTTAGCGACACAGCGTCAAGCAGTTTCATTGTTTGATGAACATTTTGATCTAGAACAGATTGATAGCAGCACTCTCTGTAGAGGGCTAAGTAAATTGTTGTCAGTCTACCGCTAGTAGGAGCCAGGATTTATTTTTCCTGCATACACCAAAGCCTGCTGATACGTGATTGGTTAATATTTCTCAGACAACAAATGCACTACTTTAGTCCCATGCTAAAGACAGCGTGTACAGATTCTACATTTTTGAAATGTAGAATCTGTAAATCGAGATGAAGGTCTATCTAACTTTTCTCCTGGGCCTGTAGCATGTGTTGTCTCGTAGATCCTGAGCTGGTGCTGCTAAAAGCAGAGCCACCAGCCCGTTTGCTCATCCGGTCCAGAATGAAGAACCGCAGCATCAGCAGAAACCCTAAGGGGGAGGGGGGGACAGAACCAAGATGTAATTACTCATTAATGTGATAAATCTTTATCTAGAAGATGACTGTGACAATTAAAGACAGGCAGAGACATATTCAGGGTCTGACTTTCCGCTTGATTTAATTTGATGCATGGAACCAAATTCTCAACAGAGTTTATTCTCTGTGATCTACTATCAATTGTTTTGTACCTGTGCATGTCTACGCAATTTATTAGAATTTTTTTGCCTTTACTTTTTTCTTAAGTTCTAGAAAAGTCTCTAGTTTACAATAACCCAGAACTTCCACCAGATACATGTGCATTGCGAGCCAGCTCCACTCTGTTACGGCTCCATGCACCCTCGTCTGTCAGCACCCACAGGCTGCATTCACAGAGCGCAGCACGTAGCACCACCGCCTGACAGCTGGAGTCCCAACACGTGCAACAGTGCAAGATAATACAATGTATGTGGTATAAAACTGTATAAAACCCTTATAAACACATCAACAAACACACATAAGGTCATTGTTCTGGACCATCAAAACAGAGTGTTTTATTCTGAAAATAAATGGGATGTTGTAGTGTTGTTTCGGTGTCTGACTTCCTCTCCTGCTCGATCTTTTCTCTGATAAATTGTTGCGCCGTGCTCCAGCATCCGGCAAAAATAGAAGCCTTGAGTATCTGCTGCAGAGGGCAGAGACAGACCGAACACTCATCTGGTGGAACTTAGCAGTGAGAGATGTGTACATGCAGTTTTTCTACAACAACTAAGACAAGAAGTTATAGCATTTCATCACTGTTACATTATCTGAGGCGACGGTGAAAACATCTTTCTCCAAAGACTGACTCTGTAGTTTAATCTTTTGTTAAGGTCTCAGTAAAGTAGGGAAGATAATACATGTTTTCTCTCAGAATAACAACTCAATGCAAACTTCAAACCGCAATCTGAAAGTCCAAATGTGTTAAACTGTAACATAACCCAACAGGCACAGACCTTGAAAAGAGTTGAGGATGCAGAAGAGGAAGAGAACAAAGTCGGAGAGCGGTCCAAAGTCCAGGAACGTCAGACCCCATGTTATCCCAAAGACGATGCTGAGGCCCCAGATGCTGAACAAAACCATTTTGTTCTGCCTCCATTCTACCCTGGTGCGGATCTGCTTGTAGACCGGGAGTAGCATAACTAAGCCCGAGACCACCAGGATGGCAAGGACCGCAATGGTGAAGTAGTGGGCTGACAAGGCCCTGGGGTTATTTTTCAGCCAGCACCTGGAATCACAGAATAAAGTCAGTGAGGAACAATCCAAATAATCGCAAAAACACATATCAAATGCCAAGTTTATGAAACTGATATTTCACAAGTCCTGTGGTGCAGACTACTGAAGCTATTGAAGCACACACATCGACTCAAGTTAAAACCAACTGGCTCCGCTGCCCTTATGGAGCGGTGACGGGCCGAACATGCTTCTAGTAGAATTGAGGGATATGAAATATTTTCACACGTGCACTACACTCCTGAAGAATTCTAAATGTTGTCCTGGTGGTATGTATGTGTGAGGGCAACCATTTACCAAAAATATTAGAATACTTTTCTCTGCAAACTCCATAATAGAAAGTTTGTGTGGAGTCAGAATGAAAGGGGTGATGATGTTCACATTGATCAGTTTCTCTCACACATGTCCTCACACATGCCACCATTAGACCCCTCCTACTCCCCTCCTGCATGCTCACCTAAACCAAACAGATTCACTTGAGTTATGAGAGCCTCTCTGAAAGAGAATTTCTCACTTTGAGAGACGTGTGAAAGGCTGTTACGAAAAATTTCAGCCCTGAGTGCCCTGAAATGTCAGGAGTTTGTGATAATATCCTAAAATCACTGCTTATTTCTTTACAACAAATATCTGTATCTGTAATATTGCTTACATCTTATAAGGATCTGATTCATCCTCACTTTGCTCCACCTCTCTGAGCCCATAAATGTCACCGACTGCAAACAGGATCGTAACAGGAAGAAGAGGGAGAGCTGGAAAAGAGGAAGAAGGTTAATATCATCTTTGCCAAAAACATGTAATAATCACAGATTTAGATCTGTTGGGAAATGTTACTTAACACACTCACCAAAGCCGACTAGGTTCCACACATATGGCTTTGGATTTGGGAAGTTGATTAAAACCAATTTAACCAACATGAAGGTGTGGAAAACTTCAATGCCCATCCAGCTGAAAGAGCTGAGCAGGGCGTAGTGGAGGCCTGCCCCCACCCAGGTACACAGATACTCCCCTCCCACGTTGGCCAGGACCCCAGTTAAGAAGAAGAGCAGGTTGAGGAGGACGAGAGAGATCGCTAAGCCGCGGTGGATCAGGATGCACTGCTTCTGAAACCGCTTACTGAAGGGAGGGCGGGAAAAAGTTGGTAACTGAAGGGTTAAAATGTATTCATCTTTTCATTCAAATGACACATGCTATCAAAAAGAGGTTTTACCTCTTCTTGTAGAGGAAAATGATGAGAGCAATGCAGCTGATCACCGACACGGCACAGCCCAGAGATGTAATTGCAGTCAGCGCCAGGAGATGGCGCACTGGACGAGGTTCCATTTGCTGTCAGGGACCAAATGAGATTTTCAATGTTCACATCTCTGTTTCTGTAGTCATTGAGTCTTCACTTTGAAAAAATGTGATTATAAATACACTGCAATCTGCAAAGTGAGTACAGTATAACATATTTCATTTTATACATTCACTTAAAATGAAATTTTACTCTTTTTCAATTGTTTCTATTCAGTTTATTTATTTTTTTAATTGTATTTATTTCCTGCCAATTAAAAGCACTTTAAATAGCTTACATTTTTTAATGTCTTATTTGAATTATGTGCAGGTCCTTAAGGATATTGTCATGAACAAACTTCTTCCTCTGTCTGTTTCTGATTGAAAATTGCATTAGCTGCATGTCTCACCACTAGAACAGTGAAGAAAGTCAGATGGTCACAGAGGCACTCTGTGTGTTTCCCTCCGTTCACGCGGGTCTTACATCCTTTGTCCACCCAATTGACCTGAGAGGGATCTGCACAAAGACACGACAGATAAAAGAGTAAATAACATGTAAATGTTACAATAACATTGTTAATGAGCTTATTTCCAAGGGGTACTGACCTTTCTTGGTGTCCCATGAAACACATTTCCTTGAATGCCTTTTCTGAAGTAAACAGAAGAGATACATTTCAGCTGTGATCAGGTTAATATTCAGGTCATATTTCTTAAGATGAAAACAGTTTCAGGTAACAACAACAAAGAAGCTTTAAACTAATAGTTTTCTTTGCGTTCTTTGTTTTGACGAGGTACCCGACTTGACATCATTCAAGTGTAGAGCTGTTTGTTTTCACAACAGCATCCACAGCAAGTTATATAAGCGAGTGATTAGACATTTAAAGTGCACATATCTCAGTTACAACAGAACTTTTATTCCTGCTGTGTCTTAGTGTAGGTCGGAGAAAAACTCTGGGCTGTGACACATTTCAGGAAATATATTCAACTCAAATGTTTAAAAATGAAACATCACAGAAATATTTTCCAAATAATCATGTAACACTATGATATGAAATAAGCACCTTTCAAATGCTGGGTTAAATGTGGTGTGTGCCAGGATCAAATTTCCTTTAAGCATGGCCGATGATTTTCTCTTACATTAATTCACATTACTTCAATAAAGGATTTATTGAATTAAATGTCAGGGATAAAGTCAGGCTATATGATTGATTTATTGTATATATTTCTACTCTCAGGTACCACTGACTTAATGTCACTTCCATATCTTTCTACATAGATTTCATAGACGGCAGACACATAATTGAGTGACCAATAACTTTCAGAAATATGAGACAAAAGCAGGTGAGAAAAAAAAAGTAATTTCAGACCCTCTGCTTCTTTTCTATAATTGATTTCATAGTATAATTTCAAAGTATATATTTAGACACGACAAGGTGTATATTTATCACACTGATGTAGACATAAGTGCACAGAAAGCGAGCAAACTTACAGGTATGACATCATGGTGAAAACTAATCCTTATTGGTTCAGACAGGTTTTCGATGGTGTCGTTCCCGACAGTGATTTCCACCACATTGAGAATCCTGCCTTCCACTGGACCCTCCTGAAACACACACAAAAATACACACATTTACCTCTCTTCATCATTTAATACAGCATGCAAATTTGTACACAGGATAATCTGAAGTATAAAAACTTCCCTGTCAGGAGAAATGATGCACTTACAAGAGGGTGTAGGTGGAGGGTGGGGTTAAACACAGCCTTACCTGGAACATGGAGTTGTTTTTAAGAAAAGTGCAGGACACTTTGTTGGTACTTTTTGCGACTTTTTTTAGTACTCGGGGGATCTGAACAGTGGTTGCGGACTCTGCAGAACCACTTGTGGTAGTCTGGGAGGCAGAATGTATACAAAGAAAAAGTTAGACATTGTACAGTTTGAAACAAAGACCAGTCAATTGATGAGAGGAAGAACTAGCTTTAAAACCAAATAGTCATATATCAACAGGTAATTATTCTGTTAACTGCTAGCTGAAGGGACACTGGCATCCATCTATTGCACATCTTGTATCCATTCAGCTGCTCTGCTTGTGAGTGCGCTGCAGCATCACAGCCTCATGCTGTACACAGCTGTAATTAGTAGACCTGCATGTGGATTACTGGGTTCTTACACTAATTGCTCTATTTTAAGGAAAGTAAGGAGGGCAAATATCAGCTCTCAAAGCACATCCTCTAATTGTCTGTAAAACACAGCTATCATTCACTTTCATGTGGTTGACCAATCACCTATTTTCTGAGCTTAGTCACCAGCGCCCTCCCCTTAATGAAAATGTTAACACAGTTACTCATTTACTGGGTTAAAAACCTTCTGTAAAGCAAGCCGCTAATTAAAAATGGACACACACACACACACACACACACACACACACACACACACACACAGAATAAGAAGAGTGAAGCTGGCTACTCGCTGGAGCTTTATTACACAGAAGTATCTCTTTTAAACTGAACATGTTGAACCATGAATTCATTTTTTCTTCATTCTTCATTCTATGACCTCTTTATTTTTCACTATTAAAGGCTTTATATGTGATTTTTTGATCCAGTAGATGTCGTACTTGAGCACCAGCATGAAACCAAAACAACTTGCGGTGCATTGTTGTGTTAGCATGCTAATGCTAGCGATCTTTATTATGCTCGTATCTTCACACTGCATGTAAATTTACCTGAAATGAGCGTGATCTAGAAACACAGTTAAGCAGTGAGTACAGTATGTTATTCTTCTTTTCTCTAGTCCCTCAATTAAACAACTTTTATACGTGAGGGGAGGAGTCATCCAGCCGTCCCAACGATGTAAACAAAGTGAAGATAGGACTCTGAAAACTCTGAAAACATCACAGACAGTGGGACTCGGGTGTTACACCCATTGTAGACAGTCATGACTCACAGAGTTATTTTCAGAGGATATACTTGATTTATATTATATTTAAGTGTGAAAAATCACATATAAAGACTTTAACCTGTCTGTGTTTGTTGACTGCTTACGGAGAACATGTATGAATGAGCATTCTTGCTAACACTGGTTTTCTTACTTTCTGACTTTTAATAATGATGTGTATGACCTGATCTATCCTTATAAAAAAATTAAAAAATAGTTCAGTTCAAGTGCAACTGGCACCTCTTCAGCTACCAGACCAATTTCCAGGCTTGGTCCGCACTGGGACTCGACTCCAAATCCAAGTCCCTACAGACTGAGCTACTGCCGCTCCGCAATACTTATCACACATATCTCGATTATTTTGCATGTTAACTGCAATTATAATATCTCTGTCACTAAAAAAAGAAATTATAACTTTTAATTGTATCTTCATGGTAAGTATTGTCAATGGTTTTCCAATACATTTGAGGTGAGGTGTTAATTCAAAAATGATCAGTGCTCTGAGTGACGGCAGATGAAACTGTATTCAACACTTCCCACAGCAGAACACATTGAAGCGTTTCTCTTTCCGTTTGTCTCTGAGAGGAAATACATTTTTTGAAGATGAAGCTAAAATGTGACAAAGAGTGAACCAGTGTGGTCACAATCCTGCTGAGGTGGACTGTCTGTGCAGACGCAATGTCTAGGTTAAAGCATGTGAGAAAATGTTTCATTTGGAAAGTACAACCTCTATACACATGTTGACATGAAAGCTACTCCAAAAGCTACTAAATGGAGCATAGGTTAAGATTTATTTCTCCACTTTCATTTAGCAAAAACTCAACCTTTAACCTCATCTCTTAAACTATCAGTTGATAAAAAAACTTGAAGAAAATTACAATTTGAGTATTTTGTCATGTGGTCAAAAGATCGAGAAAAAGTGGTGACCTTGACCTTCTTTTTCTTTGTATATCTTTGTGTTTGTTTCTCTCTTTGACTCACAGGCGACGTGATGTTGAAGCCTCGGAAATCCTTCTTCATCTCGACCTCAGCGGTGCTCCCCTTGTCTTTGTCTTCAGTGCTGCACACAAATGAACACACACCATCATGGCATTAGAATAAAACATGGATTTAAACTGCTTTTTTACAAGAAGAAAGGTTGTTTATGTGACTCCAGCAGTTTCTAATGTTCATACACAAGGACTTAAAGCATTATCTGAGCTGTCTTTGTGCTCTGATTCAGACTTTTAAACACCAATTTGCACCTTCTCTGTAAGTCAGCAGACTTTTCCTATACAGACATTTGAAACATGATTTCTGCCCCACCACCTCCGATTGTTAACAAAGCAAAGCGTGCAGAAAATACAAATCATTTGATCTGCAAAGTGACGACGTGGTTGATCACTGCTCAGCTCAATGCAGAGATGTCAAAGTTTTCTGTTAACAAATGGTACAGGGGTTTACACTAGGCTTTACTGACTTCTGGTCGCTTGCTAAAATGTATAAATGCTGAAATGTAACAAACACAAAAACATACCGGAGGTGCGGTTTTCTGTCTTTTAGTTAATTCAAATTAAAGCGCCCCGTTCTTTGTGTCAAACCATGTGGGTATGGGGATTGGGAAGGGTTTAGTCGTGCACAGGGTTTGAAGACTAGAATTGTGCAGCTCAGCTTCCTGTTTGTTGTCAAAGTTAATTACAGTAAACTTCTCGACAGCATGGCTAGCAATCGAGAAAGCAGCACATGAAAGGGGTGTTGACAGAAACACTGTGTTATGCTTCCAAAGCAAAAGTGAAAAAAGAGGAAATTACATTATGACTTCAGCGGATCCCTGGTTCTCTTCATTGAGCAACGTATCTGCAAAAAAAAAAAAGGAACATGTTTGAGACTTTTTCTATTTCATCTTTGATCCTTACACACAACTTACACACAACTGACTGTACAATTGACATTTTAAAATACATTTTCTTTAAATGCACAGCAAACTTTTCAAGCTGCTATAAGTAAACACACGTTTTGATAACATTCATTCTCTCTTACTGCAGGCGATGGACGTTCCTTTGAACTTGTAGGCTGCATGCACTTTGTCGCTGAAGAGATCTGTTTTGACCGATCCATTGAGGATCCCATAAGCTGCTTCATGTGATTTGGGGCCATTAGACAGTTGAGAGCAGCAGGTGCCCCACATGCTGGCAGGCGGGCACAGAGTCAAGTTGAGTTCCCTGAACTGCACATCAACAAAAAAAAAAGATCAATCTCTTTTAACAAAAGAAGGAAACGAAGCCTGTGGAGCAAATGCAACACACCTGACACGCTGACTGTGCTGCGGTTTATGCTTTTAACACATTAGTGTAAATAAGTCTTACTCATTTCATGAACACGCAGCTCAGTAAAACCACAGAACCATTTCAATTTCAGAAGCA